>NC_056747.1:334604579-334904579 GCF_019279795.1 Protopterus annectens | reverse complement strand
CTAGACTTTGGAATTCGGCCGACCGAGGACCCGCCTGACGGCAGGAGAACCCATCTGTTATGACTGCAGCTGTATGCACTATGAACATATGCCTTCTTGGCCCAAATTTAGATGGAGGTTCTTCTGGCTCCAAACCCATCAGATCTGGAGACCCTTGTTAGTACTACTCCACCAATACTGGCTCCTTCTCTGATCCAACCTTTTATTTCAGAGCAGTCAGATCTGAAGATCCTGGAGTCATCCACTTTGCATCCGAAGATCATGGTATCCAACTCCGGTGGCATCTCTGAGTAGACTGGCCCCCAGCACTTCAGAGCCAGATGACTCTTGGAGCCATAGTGTCAGCACCAGATCGGGGGTATTGGAGTTGACTCCAAAATTTTCAGAGCCATCTCTGCCCCTTGGAGCTTTGGGTTAGATTGTTCAGCTCCAACTCCTTCTTCAGGAGTCTGCCTTCAGGATGAAGGGAGACGAAGGGCTGAAAGCATGTCTTTTCGGAGCCATTGGTTTCTTTCTTTCTGAGGTACTCTACTTTCGAGGTGGTGGAGAGAGCTTTCTCTGTTCCTAGAGTCAGAACATCTTCCCCCCTTCTGGGCTCTGACTTCCCATCCCATTCATCTCTGCGTCTTGAGCCTCAGTTTCCTGTGCCACAGGCACAGCCAGCCCAGATAAGTCACCACAATACCAAGCAGGGTAGACTAATTTCTTCCGATATTTCTCCAAAGCATCCCATTGAAGAAGCTCTGAGAAAGAAAAAGTGCAAGAAGAGGTACTTGGACTCTCCACAAGAATTTGTCACAGAGGATACAGATTTTGATGAGGGGGAAGGGTCCCCAAGGTCACCACCTGATGACATCTCCATTGGAGACATTCTAGAAATTTTAAAGCAAAGGGGTGGTTGGTCTCCTAACAACCCTTCCCACGAGGAATTGGTATTCCTGGAGGCTTTTGGAGCTGGCCCATTTACCTCCTAGGTGATTCAACCCACGGACAAGCTCATTGATTTTGTCTCTCAATGGGCATGGAAGGAACCTGGCACCACTGAGCAGATCTCTAAAAGACCAGATAGGATCCTGGCACCACCAAAGGACAGAGTTCTGGAGCAAGAGAGTATCAGTTGATGCCATGGCTGTAGCAGCAGCCACAAAAAAGGAACTAGCAGAACAGGGATCGTTTGTACACCCCCCAACAGGGAGTGTAGGGTTTTATACAGACTCGGGAAGCGTGTATACATACACTTCAGCGACTTTTGCCCTTCGGTCACTGAATTAATTGGCACACTTCACAAGATTCTAGAGGAATTTGATTACGGAAGTTAAATTCCTCTGCTGGATCATGTCTTCAGAAGCAAGCAATACTATTACTTCACAGTTGGCTACCCTCCAGTCCATTTTAAACTCATCCATGAGACTCATCTCACATACAGCTGATGGTAACTTATGGGCAGCAGGTTCAGGCTTGGGTGAATTTGTGCAGCCCTTCAAGTCTTCTTTCGTCAGTGCCCCCTTTGACTGAGTAAGCAGGAAGGTAAAACCCTGTCTGCTGTGGGAGTACATTTTTCAACCCCTTAAATGACCTTTTCAGGGAACCAATGAGGTGGACAAAAATGTGGTTTAGAAAATCCCAGGGTCCCTTTCAAGATTCACATGGAGATAGTTCCCCCAGGGGCAGATGGGAAAATTCTAATGAAAAATGCTGTCCACACAGCAGAGGTGGTCTGCAGAGTAGGGCTGCCACCTTTTAAGCAGGCCAAAGTGGGACATGGTTGTGTGGCCAATATGACACTGGCCACACCCTCTGCAATGACGTCACCACAGGAATGGTGAAGGAGATGTTGTTATGGGTACGACAGATGGCTGCTGGAGTGGCTTGCTAGCTGGCTGCTGGAGTGGCTAGCTGACTGGCTGGCTGCTGGAGTGGCTAGCTGGTTGGTGGGAGTAGCAGCTGGATGGATGAATGACTGGATGGATGGCTTGATGGATGGATGGCTGAATGAATGGATGCCTGGTTGGATGGATGGATGGCTGCATGAATGGATAGGTGGCCGGCTGGCTGCATGAATGGACGGATGGCCGGCTGGCTGCATGAATGGACGGATGGCCAGCTGGCTGCATGAATGGATGGATGGCCGGCTGGCTGCATGAATGGATGGATGGCCGGCTGGCTGCATGAATGGATGGATGGCCGGCTGGCTGCATGAATGGATGGCTGGCTGCCTGCATGAATGGATGGATGGCTGGCTGCCTGCATGAATGGATGGATGGACGGCTGGCTGAATGAATGGATGGCTGGCTGAATGAATGGATGGATGGCTGCATGAATGGATGGATGGCTGCATGAATGGATGGCTGGATGAATAAATGAATGGATGGCTAGCTGGATGAATGGATGGATGGATGGCTCGTTAGAAAAAAAAAACAAATTTCGATCGTTTTTTTTTTTTAAACGGCTGTAGAAGTGCTTAAAACAAAGCACTCCTACAGCCGCGATCTTTGCAGGGCTCTTCCTGCCCCAATCCCCACCCTTTTTGTGAACTGCAGCCAATTGCTGCATGAATTAAAGCACCGAGACCTAACAGGCAGCAGCTTTGCCTGCAGGTCCAGGTTGGTGACGTAACTGAATTGCCGTGGAAAAGCCGGAAGTAATTGCTGCTTTTCCATGGCAATTCAGTGCAACTGAAAAGCGGGACTTTTCAAGTCCCACTACTTTGCACAGCAGGCAATGGGATGAGGCAGCTCAACCCGTGAGTGTCCCGCTGACAACGGGATGGGTGACAACCTTACTGCAGAGCCAGGGATTTAAAGATACCTTCTCAAACAGATCCTAATGGTACTCCTGAAAGGAGGCTAGGCTGTCCATCTCTGAAGGTAGTCACCAGAGACTACCAGAGAGCCTGGCAAGAGATTACAAAAGATTCATGCATGCAGAGGACCATCTCCAGAGCTTATATAATACCCTTTTCCCTACCACCCCCTTTTATAGTAAACCAAATCCCCAGTGTTTCACCCAATCAGAGGGAAGCAGCAGCACTAAAAATAAACAATCTGCTAGAAAAGAGTCATCCAAGAAGTCTCCCCAGACCAGAGAGAGTCCAGAACTTAATCAATATTCTTTTTAGCACCAAAGAAAACAGTGGACTGGAGACCAACTTTGGATCTCAGCGATCTGAACAAGTCAGTTCAGTGCACTAAGGTCTGGACGGTCAAGGTTCAGTCCACTCTACCTTTTCTGCACAAGGATGTGCTAAAAAGATCTTCAGGATGTGTACTATCATCAAAATTAACAGACAATCCAGCAGATTTCTACGCTTCTGGCTGGAGTCAGTTATTACCAATTCACAGCTCTGCCTTTTGGTCTCACCACAGCTCCCAGAGTGTTCGCCAAATGTATGGCAGTAGTAGCAGCTCATTTGAGGCTACAGGGATTCCAGGTGCTACTATCTTTGGACAAATGACTCAACCTCTCTGAGCAGGCATCATCTGATCAAAGCATGAAGCTATGTACTCCAGTTATGCTCTGACCTAGGAATTTCCTTCAATCACAAGAAATCTCAGCTTGAACCAACTCAAATATTGGAGTTCATCGGAGTTTTGTTCAATATGGTAACTATGACAGCCTCTCTCCTTCTATCAAGGATTCAAACCATTCAATTCCAGGTCAAAAAGATCATTCAAAGTTCTTTTCTTTCAGCTCGATTGATCCTTCAAGCACCAAGATCAATGTCTGCTGTAATCATTTTGGTACTGTTAGCAAGTTACCACATGAGAATCCTTCAGTGGACTTTAGCGACTCAGTGGACCATTCTGTATCAACCTTTCTCCGGCCAGAACAAGATAACACAGGCATGCAAGAATTACCTCCTATGCTGGATTTACTTCAGTCAGATAAACAGAAGGTCATCCCTTTGTTTTCCTTCAGCCCAAGACCATAGTGACCAGGGACGTTTCCCAGATTAGGTGGGGGGGGGGGCATTTCTTAGGAAACACAGTCCAAGGTACATGGTCCCCAGAAAAGGCCAATGCACATATCAATATTCTAGAAAGGACAGCTTTCCTCCTAGAGTTGCAGGCCTTTCAAGACACACTCTCCTTCGTAACTATTGTGATTCAGTCAGACAACATGTCAGTAGTCTAGTACATAAACAAGGGGGGACCAAATCCTACCCCCTTTGTCAAGAAGTCATGAAAGTGGGGCAATAGGCCATCTTGTCCAATTGGTTTCTGATAGCAACGCACATTCCGGGGAAATCCAACGTGACTGCAGACAAGTTAAGCAGGCCCATTGTAATGCCTTATGAGTGGTCCCTCAGATATGAAGATGGTGGAAATGATTTTCTGCTGATAGAGACAACCATGCTGTAATCTCTTTGCAACTCCCCTCAACAAGTACAGCAGATTCTTTTACCTGATCTCCCCGCAATGGGAGTCATCAAAGGATGTTCTACTTCACAATTGCCGCCCCCCCCAGTCTCCTTTACGCTTATCCCTCATTACCTCTAATCCCCAAATTTTTTCAGAAAGCATCTTGACTGAAGAGCACACTTATACTCATTGCTCCTTATTGGCCTTGCTAGATTTGGTTTCCCTTTCTTTGGTCTCATCTGATTCGTGCCCATGGATTCTGGATCCAGTTCTAGACCATCTGTCTCACCTGAAAGACATGACATATCTGGACATTCCCAGGCCTAAATTTGACCACATGGTTTCTCTACTTATGCTGACTGCTAGACAGCACTGGCTCACCTCCCCTTTCTGCCAAATTCTTTTTTTAATTTCATAAAGCGTCTACAAGAAAACTTTACAGAAGTAAATGGAAAATATTTGTTTTTTGGGCAAAGCAAAAAGACAGTGATCTCTTTTCAGCACAGGTATCTAAAGTTCTTGAATTTTTACAGTGAAGGTGCTAACTCTTCTACTGTTAAAGTACAATCAATTGCCATTTCCAATTTTCATATAGGAGTAAATAATTAATCTTTAGCGTCGTCTAAACTTTTTTTAAGAGGAATCTTTCTTTTCAGACCCCCGTTAAAAGATCTCACTCCCCCGTGGGATTTTAAATACTACTTTACAATCATTGACATAATCTCCGTTTGAACCATCAGCTAAGTGTGAACTAAAATTTTTGACCTGTAAAACTATCTTTTCAGTATCAATTACATCTGCTAGAAGACTTTCAGAACTTCAGGCACTGTCTTCCAAGCCTCCTTATTTAATTTTTCATAAGGATAGGGTATCCTTATGAACCAACCCCTCCTTTCTTCCTAGGGTGGTGTCAGAATCCAACATTAATCAGGTTATCAACCTTCCAGATTTCTTTCCAAATTTTTCAAATAAAGGAGCATATATGTTACACCTTTTGGATGTTCACAGACAATTACAGTTTTATCTACACAGAACTAGAAATTTGAGAAAATCAAAACAGTTATGTGTTTCTTTTTCAGAATGAAAATCGGGTAAACCAGTTCTAAAATGACTTTAGCTAAATGGTTAACTGACTGTATTACCTTTATTTACGAAAAACTGGTTATGCCTTTACCGCCCACATCATCACAGAGCTACAGCTCATGAAGCCTCTACCTCTAAGCCCATAAGGCAAGCCACCACACAATCCAACATTCTAGTCATTGGAGACTCCATCGTGAGACACACTGATGTCCCTCTCGCCAGGCTGAGTAAGGAGACAGTCATGGTCAGTTGCTTATCAGGGGCTAGGATCCGCCACATTACACATGCACTCAGGTCATTGGACCACAGTTACTAATATTACTCAGTAACAGTGCATGTGGGAGTAAATGACCCGAAATGTACCTCCCTAAACTATATGAAGAGAGACATCATGGAGCTCTCAGAATATGTGTCTCAGGCTGGTATGAGCCTAGCATTGGGCAGCATTTTACCTTCTCCAAGGATGATGCCAAAATATGAACAAAAGATGATTGACTAACAACTGGCTTAGTTTCTAGTGTCATTCTAAGGGTGTGTAATATTTGTCGGCATGGAAGGGGATGGTCAACAGACCATGCTGCTTTGCCAGGGATGGTTTGTACCTCTCACCCCCTCGGTTTTTGAATATTAGCTAAAACATTGGCTTCCCCCATAATGCCTTTTTTAGGCAATGCCAAACTGAAAGTACTTGCGACATAGCACATCAAAACCAAGAAAATCTAAAGGCATTACTGCTAAATGCTAGGAGTTCAAACAAAAAAACACCAGCCCTAGAAGCTCTCGTTGGGTCCCCTTCAGTTGATCAAACTTTTAAAAGTTCGAAGCGCATATGGCTGAGACCATATGATTGAACTTTTAAAAGTTCAAACAGTCTGAATGGAGATCCCCGTACAGTGCGGAACGGGAAGATTTCCCTTTTCCGCAAGGTAGTGCGATCTTGAAGTTGATATATTTAAGTATCTGGGGGTGCGGGGGTGCAGGGGGGCTTGCCCCCCTACTACAAACATTTAGTTTTTTTTGTTTTAAATGTTTGAACTTTTAAATGTCCGATGTTATGGTCTCAGCCATATGTGCTTCGAACATTTAAGAGTTTTATCTACTGACGTAGATCCCTCTCATTACCCTAGAGAATGCTGACATATGTGCGGTCATTGATACATGGTTTAAAGCTGTAGAGAGCACACCAACAGTGCAAAGTTATAATGCTTTCCACAGATTTAGGCCAGCTACTTCACAGGCAGGGACTAAAAGTGGACGTGTCTCTATTTACATCAAAAATAAATATACTTCAAGGCTGGTCAAACAGGAAAATGCACTTGAGCTGCTCCATGTTCAAATCACCATAGGCAAAATCCAATACCACTTCCTTGCAAGCTATAGGTCCCCCTCTATGACCCAGGAAACCTATTCCATGTATTTAAACTTATTAGCAACACTAACCATCCAACCCAATACCATATTCATGGGGTACTTTAATTACCCCACTATTAACTGGGAATCATATACAACACCAAATGTGCATGCACAGAGATTCCTGGATTCTGTAAACACAAACTCCCTGGACCAGATAGTCAATACACCAACCACGGATCCAACCATATTGGATCTGGTCCTCACTAATATGGGAGAGTGCTGCACAACCCCTACGGTAATGCCTTCCCTGATAAGGTCAAACCACAAAATGGTCTCCTTTGAAGTAAAAATAAAATCTGGACCCCCAGCTAACCAGCTAAACCTGGAATATTCAGGAACTATTCTAAGGCTAACCTCCTGCTATTAAGTGAGAACCTGGCAAAGTTCAAGCCCCCATAAACCTGAGAACTCTGCCGGCTATGCAGAACTATTCACAGAAACCCTGTACAAGCATGTTAATAGCTGCATAGAGGCAGCAGTACCCACCAGGAAGAAGTACATAACTAACTCAAAAAAAGCACAGTTTTGTACCTACCATAAATGCAGATGTTCGAGTGTTCACACTGCTGCAGTCATTACACTTGGGTTATCCTGCCATCAGGAGGTCCCGCAGTTGGCCAGAATTCCAAAGTCTTGGTCCGGCGTCGGTTGCTGTCACTTCTTCCCTGACGTCACTGCACCAGGGGTATATAAGATGCATCCGATGCCATTTTCTTCAGTTTTTCTTGCCCCAGATGTCAGGTGCCCCCAAGTAGGTAGGCAATACATACTGCTAATAAAAAATATATATATAAAATAAAAGCAATACCTTCAGTTACAAGCAAATACACCACAAAGGTTGTATAGGATAGAAAGGTATAGATAAGTCCAGCTAGGACAGAGGGGATGGAGAGAGGGTAACCTGGACTGCAGCAGTGTGAACACTCGAACATCTACATTTATGGTAGGTACAAAACTGTACTATGTTAATCGTGTTACACTGCTGCAGTCATTACACTTGGGTAGAATCCCAAAGCTAACTTTGGGTGGCTGGTCTATAAAGAGTTAGGATTGGCTATGAGGCCCTGCAGAACTGCAGTGGCAAATCCTGCTCTGGATTTAAAGTAAAGAGGCAAGTGGTAATGCTTGGTAAAGGTGTGCACTGAACTCCATGTTGCAGTCTCCAAAATTTCCTTGGTAGGTACTCCTCTGAGAAAGGCTGTTGAAGTGGCTGTTGCCCTGGTGGAATGTGGCCTAATGTTATTAGGGACTGATTTTCCATGCTGTGTGTAGCAGTAACGAATACAGTGTCCTATCCATTTGGAGATAGTCTGCTTTGAGATAGCCTTGCACTGTGATCCTGCAGCATATGCTACAAACAGTTGCTCAGTTTTCCTGAAAGCTTTTGTTTTATCCAAGTAGAAGCGTAGCTGCCTGTGTATGTCCAAAGAGTGCAGAAGTTGCTCCCCTTTATTCTGGGGGTTTGGATAAAAAGTTGGCAAATGGATGGTTTGGTTAAGAGCCACACTAGATACCACCTTTGGCATAAAGGTAGGGTTTGTCCTTAAAGAAACCCTGTCCTAATGAAAAATTATAAAAGGTTCCACTGCCATTAATGCCTGTAGCTCTGAGACTCTTCGTGCTGAAGTTACTGCCAGGAGCAGAGCTGTTTTCCATGATAAAAATTTTAGATCGGCTGTACTGGCTGGCTCAAAAGGTGGCAGGGTCAGTTTTTCCAAAACGAAATTGAGGTCCCAAGTTGGTGTTGGTGCTCTCCGGGGCGGTCTTATGTTTTTAGCCCCTCTGAGGTACTGCTTTAGCAAAGGATGAGAGAATAAAGGAGGATCCATGTTGTAATGTGCTGAAATGTCAGAGGCGTGGATCTTAATTGATGAGAAGGATAGGCCTTTGTCCAGCATCTCAGTTAAGTATTGTAAAATCTGAGGAATGTTTGGGACAAGAGGGTCAAGGCTTTGAGCCTGGTTCCAGGCGCAGAATCTCTTCCATTTTTCTGAGTAAGCTTTCCTGGTGCTAGGTCTCCTGGCCTCCAAAATGACATCCATAACAGCTTTAGAGAGGGGTGTTGCCTGTTTAACTAATGAATCTGCCATGCAGCCAGGTTTAGGGTTTTGAGCTGACCGTGCAGGATCTGATTGTTTTGTTGAGTCAGAAGGTGTGGAATTTGAGGCAAAATCCATGGTGGGCCTTGAGTTAAGTTCTTTAAGATTGGGTACTAGTGCTGGCGTGGCCAGTCTGGAGCAATCAGGATAATCTGTGTTTTTTCTTGTCTGGCTTTTAGGAGTACCTTTGAAAGGAGAGGCAGTGGTGGGAAGGCATAAACCTTTAGGTTTTTCCAGCTGAACGAGTGAGCATCCACTTTCCATGCTTGTGTGTGATAAGTCCTTGTGCAGAATTTTTGTAGTTGGCAATTCAGTGGGGAGGCAAAAAGATCTATGTGTGGGCATCCCCATTTTCGCGTTACCATGCGGAAGATTTGTGGATTCAATTTCCATTCGTGAGGGTCCATGATATTTCTGCTTAGGTCGTCTGCCAGAGTATTTTTCTTTCCTGGCAGGAACTGTGCTTGCAGATGAACTTGATACGTTAGAGCTGTGTTCCACAAGGTCATGCCTTGCCTGCATAGGGGATAAGAATGAGTGCCCCCTTGCTTGTTTATGTACCACATTACTGTGGTGTTGTCTGTCTTTAATAATAATTGTCCTGGATGCAGAAGGTTCTTGAAAGCTGTTAGGGCATTTTGAACAGCCAACATCTCTTTTTGATTGATGTGAAGATGCATTTGGTCTGCGGTCCACTTGCCCTGAATGCGTTTTCCTGCCATGTGCGCTCCCCAGGCGTAATCCAAAGCATCTGTTGTTAGAGTCTGTCTGGCTGTGGGTAGAGTAAAAGGCTGACCCTTGTTTAGGTGACATGCCTGTGCCCACCATTGAAACTCCCTGTTGCAGGAAGGGAATCATTGGTATTACTGCTTCTAAACTGTGAGAGTGTTCACTCCAAACACTTTTTAGGTACCATTGTAATTTCCTCATATGCAGTCTGGCATATGGTACTAGTAGTATGCAGGATGCCATGAATCCTAGGGCCTGCAGAATTCTTCTTGCAGGGAGATGGAACGTTTTTGCCAGTAATTGGAAATATTGAGTTAGTTGAACTTGTTTGTCTGGCGTGAGATAAGCCATCTGGGCCGTTGTATTTAAGCTGGCACCCAGGAATATAATCTGTTGTGAGGGCACTAGTTTTGACTTCTTTTCGTTTACTGTGTACCCTAGAAAAATTAGCAACCTTTTTACAAACGCCAGATGATTTATAAGAATCTCCTTTGTCTCTGCTTGAATGAGGCAGTCGTCCAGGTATGGATATATTTGAATTCCTTTTTGTCTGCAAAATGCAATTACTGGTGCCAGGCACTTTGTAAAGACACTGGGCGCAGTAGATAAGCCAAACGGCAGTGCAGAGAATTGGTAGTGCATTGTACCAGCTTTGAATCCGAGGTATCTTCTGCAATTTTGTCTGATAGGGACATGCAGGTATGCCTCTTTGAGGTCCAGAGTAACAAGCCAAGCCTTCTTGTCCAGCATGGGTAGAAGCTGCTGTAGTGTCAACATTTTGAATTTCGGAATATCCAGGTAAGTATTTAGAGTTGAAAGGTCTAGTATGGACCTCCAGGCCTTGTCCTTTCTGGGGACCAGGAAGAGTCCTGAGTAAAATCCTTTGTCCTTGTTCCTGTTGTGGTACTTTTTGAATAGCTCTCATGTCCATGAGGGCTGAAATTTGTTTTTGTGCCTCTGCCCATTGATTTTGTGGCAGGTCTGGCATTCCTTTTAGCCTTGGTAAAGTGTGAAAGTGGAACCTGTAACCTTGAGACACAATATTCAGAACCCATTTGTCTTGGGTGATTGTTTGCCAGTTTTGAGAAAAAAGTGCTAGTTTTCCCCCTAAGGGGGCTGCCAAAAGGGAAGTGCTTGGCGTACGAAGGGGGAAGTCATTGGGACTGTTTCCTGTAAGGTTGAGACTTGTCCTGACCTCCTTTTGGGGTAGAGGTGCCCCACTGTTGTCTGTTAGAGCCTTGTGGTTGAGATCTGCCTCTTGGGCATCTGTATCTGCCTCTCTGTGGCCTGTCTGACACTGGAAAGGACCAATTCTTTGTTGGTCAATTTCTGCTAAATTGAGGTGGCTATACCTGTAAGAAATCCTTGACTGTTTGCATAGATTTAGCTTTATCCTCCATTTTCTTTAACACCTCTTCTGCCTTAACACCAATCAAGGTATCATGCTGTAAAGGAGCATCCAATAATTTCGCTTTAACATGATCAGGTTAACTCTGTTCTTTTCACCAAGCATGTCTTCGAATCACAGAACCTGTAACTGCGGCTCTACAAGAGGCCTCTAAAGAATCAAAACCACATTGCAGAGTATGTTTTCCCACCTGTTCAACTGCATGCAGTAAATCCTGCATTTCTTTACAGTCAGGAGCTTCTGAGCTTGCAAGCATTTTCTGTTTTAACTGAGCCATTAAATATTGTTGGTACTTAAGCATGTGAAACTGGCAATTTAAAGCCCTTACTGCTAAAGTTGCAGAAGTGTAAACTTTCTTCCCCCATCTATCCAAAGCACTGGAATCTCGGTCAGAGGTTACTGGATTTTTTGCAATGGAAGCCTTAACCCCTTTTGGACCCTGGGAAATAGTTTCTGGATCAGCAGAAGGGTTTTTATAAAGAAACCTGTGAGAGTCAGGGACTCTATAGTACCCATTTGGCTTGGCTGGTGCAGGGGGCAAAGAATAAGGAGATGAGCTGGATTCAGAAAACACATCATCCACAATATATAGCACAGGCAGAATAGCCAGGGGCCTGTGCTGAGGCAATAAAAGGAAATCCCTGAGCCTTTTCTTGGATTCTGAATAATCCTGACTTTCCCAATGGAAATGCTCCCTCATGGTATGTAAAATTTCCCCAAAAGAATAATCCTCAGGAGGAGAGGCTGAAGGGATACGATTCGTCAGCGTCAGAGTCCTCATGGGGGGGGGGGGGGGTAGAGAGTATCCCTGGTCTGAAGAGGAATCAGAGGAAATGGAAACCTGATCAGAGGAATCATAGTCTGTATCCTGCCTAGGCCTTTTCTCAGGAGGGGGATGGGAACCCCTGATTAGATTAATGAGGTCTTCGGCCATTTTAAGCATCTGTTTCTTAGGCATGGAGGACTGTCCAGGAGAATGCTGTACTTGCTTCTTTGTCTTTAATGGTACTTTTGTCTTGGCTGTTGCTTTAATGGTAAGTTGTGAAGGTCTGAAAACACCTTCAGAAGCCAATGCCTGCTCAGCGGCTCCAGACCCATCTGTGGGATTAGTTTCCGTAGGCCCAACACCTTGACTTTCCAGATGCCTAGTTGTCTCCACGTGGGAGTCGGAGGCGGCCTGTGGCTCTGAGGTAGCGGGTGTCAGGGGCTGCGAAAGCGCCTCACTGAGAACCGGCGACTGGCCTAGAAGAGGTTTCGTCGGTTTTGGACCTCGGATGCCTGTCTTTATCCTTGTCTTTGCGTTTTTTCGGAATTGCGGTCGTCGGTTGATCCGACAGCATAGTATAATTGAACCTTCGGCTGAAGTAGTGCAAAACAAAATCAAAATGTCGTTTTATAGTGTGTTTGTTAAATCTAGCACAAAACCGACAACTAGTGATGTCGTGATCAGGGCCTAGGCATGGACTACAGTAAGAGTGGAAGTCCTTATGAGGTATTTGTTTCCCACAAAAAATACAATTATTAACTTTTTCTGACATCGGTCTGAGGCAAGAAAAAAGTTTCCCCAACAGGGTACTTAGCTTTATTGAAGACTTCGGATCTGAAATTCGACTTCGAAAATCTCAGGAGTCGGCCGACCGGCACTTGCGAACTGCTTCTGCTTCAGGCACCGCGTGGCAAGAAAGACTGAAGAAAATAGAGTCAGATGCATCTTATATACCCCTGGCGCACTGACGTCAGAGAAGAAGCGACAGCAACCGACGCCGGACCAAGACTTTGGAACTCTGGCAGACTGCGGGATCGCCTGACAGCAGGATAACCCAAGTGTAATGACTGCAGCAGTGTAACACGATGAACATCAAGCCATTCTGGTGGAATTACAAAATCAACAAGCTGTATAACAGGAGGAAGAAAATCATGGCAGAAATTAGGAGGTAAGTTTGGCTTCCCAGGCCAAGGACAATCACAAAGCATTCTTTAGCTATGTCCGCAACCTCAAAAGCAATGCACAACTGTGAACAGAGCCAGAAGATATAGCAAACCTCCTGGCTGATAAATTCAGCTCCAACTTTACCCCTCTCTCCACTTCAACCTTCCCTCAGGAAATATCAAATATAATTCCCCCTACTATCACTAGGGAACAGGTACTTAATGCTCTCTCAAAGACCAAGAACCTGCATCAATGGGCCCAGACAATATTCTAGGATGCCTTCTAAACAGCATGAAACATGATCTATCAGGGCCTCTGGAATTACTGTTTAACTTAGCCTCCAAACAGGCTTTGTGCCTCATCAATGGAGAAAGGCAACAGTCATCCCTCTGCACAAAGGTGGGCCATCTACAGACCCTGGAAACTACAGACCCAAAAGTTTCACCAGTCTTATATGTAAAGCCATGTAACGAATTATCATGGAGATGATCAAAAGAGATGTAGTAAACCTCCCAACACTGGACTCAACCCAGTTTGGTTTCATCAAGGGCAGATCATGCCTACTCAACCTGGTGGACTTCTTTGAGAAGGTCACCAAAGCAATGGACGAGGGCAAAATCATTCACGCTGCCTACCTTGACCTGGCCAAGGCATTTGACACAATACCTCACTTGGGCACTGTTGATAAACTCAAGATGTTAAGTGCAAATCTGTATGTCACCCGGTGGATAGCCAAGTGCCTCACAGACAGGACCCAGGAAGTTAGAATTGGGGAGTCCATCTCTACAAAGAGGCCAGACACAAGTGGAGTCCCTCAAGGATCAGTCATTGGACCACTAATTTTTGGCATTTACTTTTCAGAAATCAAAGCCAATATCAGTGGTCTCTAGGTGACTAAATTTGCAGATGATTGCAAATTAGGAGCAGTCTGTGAATCTCACACTGACACAGACAAACAACTGGTGGCAGAAGCATGGACTAAAACTAAATGCCAATAAATGCATAATAGTATCCTTTGGGAATCCATCCATCCCTGGTAACTATCATATTGACAACACACCCCTTATAGTTGACCCAGTAGTCAGGGACTTAGGGACACACACACAGATAGTAGTCTAGCCTTTGACCATCACGTGTCTACAGTGGTGATGAAATCATTCTATGTTGCGCAACTTATAAACAAAGCTATGGCATCCAAGTCCAAGGAAGTCATTGTTCCACTGTATTCGGCATTCATCAGACCTATCATTGAATACAATGACCCTCTGGCATGTACCTAACCAGGCATATTCAACAACTGGAATGTCCACAGAGGTTCCTCACTAAAAGAATAAGTAAAATGTCCTATGTAGACCACCTCAAGTCCTATCCCTGTATTCTGTCTCCTACAGGCTTTTGATGGGAGATCTATGCCTCGCATACACGGCATTGTCAGACCCCACTCTGATGGACCTGCACATCCACAAAACAAACAGTACCAGAGTTACCCATTCTAAAGACTTAAACCTTGCCTGTAATATAAATAGGTCCTGCTGGACAGATAGGTATGTATCCCATAGACTACCAAGTCTATGGAACAGGCTCCCCACCTATGTGAAGCAGAATACCTCCCTAACCCAATTCAAGTGCAACTTGTATAACTGGATGGGAAAACGTAAATTCATCCCTGGTTTGGCAACTATGTCTCTAATGGACACAGGTAACCTGTAAATGCTTAATCTCCCAGGCCCATGCTTACACTTATCAAGGGTATCAGAACTTGTCAAAGATTTGGGATGCATGGCTAGGCTTAAAAAGGCCCTTGTGGTTGTTAGCCTAGTAAACACCTATGAACCAAAACCACCAAAAGCTCATTCCACCAGGTTTATGGCAACTTCTTCAGCCTTTCTATCTAGATCCTCACTGGATGATATTGGTGCAGCCGTAACTTGGGCTAATCCTCATACCTTTATTGCTCATTACAAATTGGATCTGGTCTCTAGGGGCAAAGCAGTCTTTGGCTCAGTGGTGTTCATGAATATACTTCCTTGGAGTCCTCCTGGGATATAGGTAGCTGGGGACTCTGTTCCAATAGTTGAGGAATGAATGAAAATGACAACATCAAATAAAGAAGTTATGTACTCACCATTAACTTCCATTTGTGTTGTCCATTTTTATTCTTCCTCAACTTCCCTCCCTCCAGTCTCCTCCATATTTAACTTTTGGAAGGACTGAAAGATGCTGAAGGAAAGTACAGTTGTGTACACTTACCATAAATGTAGCTGTTCGAGTGTATTCACTGTTACAGTCATCACACTTGGGTTATCTGCCTGCAGGTAGCCCTCAGAAGGCACGAATACCAGAGTCTTGGGATTTCTCCATCGGATGCTGTCACCTCTTCCATGACGTCAGGTGTATAAAGCATGCAGCCGAAGCCATTACATCAGTTTTTCTTGACCCAGATGTCAGGAGCACCCAAAATAGGAAGCTATTACATGGTGTGGAACACCTCCAGTAAAAAGTAAATACCCCTGCCAAAAAAAGATGGACGCAAAGAGGATAGGTAGAAAGGATAGAGAAAGCCAGGGGGCTGGAGGGAGGGAAACCGGGACTGCAATTGTGAATACACTCAAACATCCACATTTATGGTAAGTGTACACAAAGTACAGTTTTGTACCTACCATAAATGTAGATGTTCGAGTGCTAATACAGCTGCAGTAAACACAGATGGGTTCTCTGCCGTCAGGCGGGTCCTCGGTTGGCCGAATTCCAAAGTCTAGGTCCGGCGTCGGTTGTTGTCGCTTTCTTTCCTGACGTCAGTGAGGCAGGGGTATATAAGACACAGTCGACGCCATTTTCTTCAGTCTTTTTTGCCCCAGATGTCAGGTGCCCCCAGAAGGAAGGCAATATATAAATTATATTTATATACATGCAATGCAATATAATCAAAAATCAGTAATTGCAAGCAAATATACCATAGAAGGATAACCCAATCAGGTTGTATGAAGAGGGGTTAGGCCCTAGGCCTTTACCAAGAGGGGAAGGAGGGAGGGAAAACTGTACTGCAGCTGTATTAGCACTCGAACATCTACATTTATGGTAGGTACGAAACTGTACTATGTTCATCGTGCATACAGCTGCAGTAATCACAGATGGGTAGAATCCCAAAGCTACGCACAGGGTGGTAGGCACTAGGTGGAACTGGGATGAGCCAGAATGCCCTGCAACACAGCAGTGGCAAAGCCTGCTCTAGTTTTGGAATATAAAGGCAGGTGGTAGTGTTTTGTGAAGGTATGCACAGAACTCCAAGTGGCTGCCTCCAAAATATCTTTGGTAGGAACTCCTCTGAGGAAGGCTGTAGAGGTAGCTGTGGCCCTGGTGGAGTGGGATCTGATGCCTGCAGGGACAGATTTTCCATGATAGGAGTAACAAAACCGTATGCAGTGGCCTATCCATTTTGAAATTGTCTGTTTGGTAACTGGCTTCCCTTGAGCTCCTACAGCATAGGACACAAAAAGTTGTTCTGATTTCCTGAAAGGCTTTGTTCTGTCCAAATAATAACATAGCTGTCTATGGATGTCTAAGGAGTGTAGCAGCCTTTCTCCTTTGTTTTGAGGATTGGGGTAAAAGGTAGGTAAGTGTATGGCTTGATTTAAAGCTACCCTGGATACCACTTTAGGCATAAATGACGGGTTGGTTCGAAGGGAAACCCTGTCCTGATGGAAGATGAGAAAGGGCCGCACAGCCATGAGGGCTTGTAGTTCCGAAACCCTACGAGCTGAGGTAATGGCCAGAAGGAAGGCTGTTTTCCAGGACAAATATTGCAAATCTGTTGAGGCAGCTGGTTCAAAGGGAGGCAATGTTAATTTTTCTAGAATGTAATTAAGATCCCAGGCTGGCATTGGTTGTTTCCTTGGTGGTCTTATATTCTTAGCCCCTCTGAGGAACTGTCTTAAGAGTGGGTGAGAGAATAAGGGTGGATCAGTGTTGAATTCTGCAGAAATGGCTGAGGCATGGATTTTTATGGAGGAAAATGAAAGTCCACTGTTCAGCAGCTCAGCTAGATACTGTAATACCTGAGGCAAATTCAGTTTTCTAGGGTCCTGGCCTTTTTCTCATTCCAAGAGCAAAACCGTTTCCATTTTGGAGTAAGCCTTTCTAGTAGATGGCCTTCTGGCCTCCAAAATGACATCCTGCACCTCTTTGGGGAGTAGGGTCTGTTGTGGTGTTAAGGAATTTTCCATGCAGCGAGGTTGAGTGTTTTCAGCTGACTGTGAAGAGTTTTGTAGCTGTGCTGAGTCAGCAGAAGAGGCATTAGAGGTAGGGACCAGGGAGGAGTATGTGCTAGGCTCCTCAGGAGTGGGTACCAGTGTTGTCTTGGCCAGTCTGGAGCAATCAGTATCATCTTCGGTCTGTCTGCTCTTGCTTTCAAGAGTACCTTGGGCAGAAGAGGCAGAGGTGGGAAAGCGTAAACTGTCCATGCTGTCCAACTGAATGAAAGGGTGTCCACTCTCCAGGCCTTTGGATGAAAGGTCCTTGAACAGAACTTTTCCAATTGATGATTCCCGTGGGAGGCGAAGAGATCTATGTCTGGCCTCCCCCACGCTTGGATTATCTTTGTAAACACTTGAGGATGCAACTTCCATTCGTGCGGATCCGTCATATTTCTGCTTAGATTGTCTGCCAGCGTGTTTTCCAAACCTGGCAAGTACTGTGCCTGAAGTTCGATTTGCCAATCCAGAGCCAAGTTCCAAAGTGTCATGGCTAGTCTGCACAGGGGGTATGAATGTGTTCCTCCTTGTTTGTTTATGTACCACATTACTGTGGTGTTGTCTGTTCTTATCAATAATTGTTCTGGATGCAGGAGGTCCTTGAAAGCTGTAATAGCATTTATCACTGCTAGCATTTCTTTCTGATTGATGTGAAGGTGCTTTTCCTTTTGGGACCATTTGCCCTGAATGCACCTGTCTGTCATGTGCGCCCCCCAGGCGTAATCTGAGGCGTCTGTTGTGATGACTTGATTTGCTTGAGGCTTGCAGAATGGGACACCTGTGTTTGTTTGACATGCTTGGGCCCACCATAGAAATTCCTTTTTGCAAACATGGAATTATTGGTATTATTGTTTCCAAACTGTGGCTGTGTTGAGATCATAGGTTTTTTAGGTACCATTGAAGTTTCCTCATATGCAACTTTGCACATGGGATTAAAAGAATGCAAGATGCCATGAAGCCCAGAGCCTGCAGGATTTTCCTTGCAGTAAACCAGGTACAATTTGCTAGTATTTTGAAGTACTGAGTTAGTTGCCCCTGTTTTTCTGGCGTAAGATAGGCCATCTGGGTGTTTGTGTCCAAGTTGGCACCCAGGAAAGTTATTTTCTGAGATGGTGTTAGCCTGGATTTCTCTTTGTTGACTGTGTATCCCAGGGAATTCAGTAACCGTGTTACATAAGCCAGATGTTCCAGAAGTATGTGCTTGCTGTCCGCTTGGATCAGGCAGTCATCCAAATAAGGGTAAATTTGTATCCCTTGAAGTCTGCAGTACGCAATTACTGATGCCAGGCATTTCGTGAATACTCTGGGCGCAGTAGATAAGCCAAAGGGCAATGCAGAGAATTGATAATGAATTGAACCTGCAAGAAATCTGAGGTATCTTCTGCAGCTTTGTCTGATTGGGACATGCAGGTATGCCTCCTTGAGGTCCAATGTTACCAGCCAAAACTCCTTGCCCAGCATGGGAAGAAGCTGCTGTAATGTGAGCATCTTGAATTTTGTGCAGTAAGAATGTGTTTAGGATGGATAAGTCCAAAATGGGTCTCCAGTCGGTTCCTTTCCTTGGTACCAAAAATAGCCTGGAATAAAAACCTTGACCTTGTTCGTGAGTAGGTACCTCTTGAATAGCTTTTATGTCTATGAGCTTTGAAATTTGTAGTTGTGCCTCTGCCCTTTGATTGTGTGGCAGGTTTGGCATGCCTCTCATTTTTGGAAGAGTGTGAAAATGAAATCTGTAGCCTCTGTTTATAACGTCCAGGATCCATTTGTCTGTTGTGACAATATGCCAATTTCTTGTAAATAATGCCAGCTTTCCTCCCAAGGGTGCTGCCAGCTGAGACTTGCTTGGCATGGAAAGGAGGAAGTCATTGGGTTTGTTTCCTGTATTGTTGTGCACTGTCTTCGCCACCTCTTGGTGCTGGAGTTTGCCATTGCCTGCCTCTATATGATCCTTGTGATTGTCCTCTGCCCCTTGTGCGCCTGTATCTACCTCTTTGGGTCTTGTCCGTGGCTGGAAAGGACCAGTTTTTAGAAGGCCAATTTCTGCTAAAACGTGGTGGTTGAACCTGTAGAAAAGCTTTGACAGTCTGCATAGATTTGGCTGTTTCTCCCATTTTCCGTAGTATCTCCTCAGCATTAGTACCAAATAGCACATCCTTTTGTAAAGGAGCATCTAGTAGTTTAGCTTTCACATGATCAGGCAAGATTTGTTCCCTAAGCCAGGCATGTCTACGAATGACTGATCCTGTAACAGCAGCTCTACTTGAGGCCTCTAGGGCATCATAGCCACATTGTAAGGTGTGTTTACCCACTTGTTCTGCACTATGCATCATATCCTGCAACTCCTTCAAATCTGGTTGTTCAGGTTGAGACATTTTATTTCTTAATTGTGATAACAGAAACTGCTGATATTTAAGCATATGAAACTGACAATTTAAGGCCCTCATGGCTAGGGTGGCCGAGGTATATACCTTTTTCCCCACCTTTCTAAGGATCTTGACTCTCTTCGAAGGTAGTGGATTCTTAGCAGTAGAGGCCTTCATTCCCTTGGGGCCTTGAGAAATGGTTTCAGGGTCAGCATTATGGCTTTTGTAAAGAAATTGGTGGGAGTTAGGAACTCTGTAGTACCTATCAGGCTTGACTGGGGCAGGAGGCAGGGAATCCGGATTAAGGCAAGCCTCCGAATAAACATCATCAAGTATGTCCAAGACAGGAGGTATCGCCAGAGGTCTGTGTTGAGGTAACATATCAGAAAAGTCTTGGCCTTCCCAATGGAAGTGTTCCCTCAAGGTGTGCAAGGTTTCCCCAAAAGAAAAATCCTCTGGAGGAGATACAGAAGGAATGGACTGCTCTGCATCAGAGTCTTCAAAAGGGGAGTAAGAGTGTTCCTCTACATCAGAATGTTCTGAAAAAATGGAGCCCTGATCAGAAGAGGGAGAATCTTCCTCCACTCTGGGTCTCTTGTCTGGAGGGGGTTGGGAACCCCTGATAAGAGTAATTAAATCCTCAGCCATTTTAAGCATCTGCTTTTTAGGCATGGGGCCTGGAGATGGGCCCTGTGCAACAGGCCTCTTGGGATGCCTGGCTGATTTGGACTTAGTAAAGGCCTTAATGGAAAAGGAAGATGAGGGTCTAAAGACACCATGGGTGGAAGTGGACCTGTCCACATTAGGAAGCTCAACGCTCACAGTGGCTTCGGTGGTTGTAGTCTGGGTATGGGCCGAGATACCTGCGGTCTCGGTTACAGAAGACACCGCCAAAGAAGTGTCGTCGGTAGTCAGGGACTGCATAGGCATCTAGCTGAGAACTGGACCACGTGTAGCCGGTTTTGGCGTGGTGTCGGTGGAGACCGCGGACCTCGCGTGTCGGTCCTTGTCCTTGCGTTTTTTGGACAAAACGGTAGTCGGAGTCTCCAACGACATTTTATAATCAAAGGCTTTACCAAAAAGGTGTTGGGCGAACTCCGCCCGACGCTTAATAGTGCGTTTATTGAAAGTAGCGTAAAAGCAACAGCCCGAGACGTTGTGGTCTGGGCCTAAACAAGGTATGCAGAGGGAATGGAAATCCTTATGCGGTATTTGCTTCCCACAAGAAATACAATTGTTAACTTTTTCTGACCGGTCTGAGGCAAGAAAAGTTTCCCCAACGGGGTACTTAGCTTTAAAGAAGACTTCGGTTTCCAATTTTTTGTAAATTCAGGAGCTGGCCGACCGGCACTTGCGAACTGCTTCTGCTTCGGGCACCGCGCGGCAAAAAAGACTGAAGAAATTGGCGTCGGCTGTGTCTTATATACCCCTGCCTCACTGACGTCAGGAAAGAAAGCGACAACAACCGACGCCGGACCTAGACTTTGGAATTCGGCCGACCGAGGACCCGCCTGACGGCAGAGAACCCATCTGTGATTACTGCAGCTGTATGCACGATGAACATCTGCACTACGTTCTTCGTGTTTCACTGTTGCAGTCATCACACTTGGGTTGATTCCCAAAGTTGAGGAAGGGTGGAGGCAGTCAAAAAGTGTTAGGGCTGGCTAGCAGGCCTTGTAAGACTGGTGTAGCAAATCCAGCTAAAGATTTAGAAAAAATAGGTAAGTGGTAATGCTTGGTGAAATTGTGTACAGAACTCCAGGCTGCAGCTTCCAGGATGTCCCTGGTAGGGACTCCCCCTGAGAAATGCTGTAGAGGTTGAAGTAGCTCTAGTGGAATGGGTTCTGATCCCAAGGGGTAGGTTTTCCATGGTGCTTGTAGCAGAAATGGATGCAGTGTGCTATCCATTTGGAAATGGTTTGCTTCGAAATGGCCTTGTCCTCTGCCCCTGTAGCAAAGCTAACTAGCAGCTAGTCAGATTTTCTGAAAGGCTTAGTCCTGTCAATGTAGAACCTGAGTTGTCTGTGCACGTCCAATGAGTGCAGGATCCTTTCCCCTTTATTTTCAGGATTAGGGAAAAAGGTTGGCAAATTGATGGATTGGTTTAAAGCCACACTGGATACCATCTTGGGCATAAAGGATGGCTTAGTCCTGAGGTAAACCCTGTCACATGGAAAATAATGAAGGGCTCCACCGCCATTAGGGCCTGTAACTCAGACACTCTTCTTGCTGAAGTAATAGATAGAAGTAAGGCTGTTTTCTAAGAGAGGAATTTTAACTATGCTGAAAAGCAGCAGGTTCAAAAGGGGGAAGTGTGAGCTTCTCCAGTACAAAGTTAAGGTCCCAGGCTGGGGTGGGAACTCTCCTAGGGGGCTTTAAATTGTTAGCTCCTCTCAGGAACTGTTTGATGAGAGGGTAAGAAAAGAGAGGTGGCTTAGTATTATAATGAGCTGAGATGGTAGAGGCATGAATCTTAATGGATGAGACGGATAGTCCTCTGTGGAGCAGCTCTGCTAGGTAATCAAGGATTTGAGACAAGGTGGGCACAGCTGTGTCCTTTCCTTGAGACTGACTCCAAGAACAATATATTTTTCACTTTTCAGCATAGATTTCCTAGTACTAAGGCTTCTGGCCTCAAGGATAACGTCCAGCACCTGTTTACTGAGGGATGCTGGTGGTGTATTCAGGGGATAAGTCAGGCTGCAAGGTTTAGGGTTTGCAGCAGTGGATCTGTCCCTCCTGCTGAGACAGCAGAGAACATGTCTGATGGAAGTGCCAGGATGGCACTGCTGTCAGACTGCGTAGGAGTGGGTACCAGTGCTGGCGTGGCAGGATTGCCCTTGGCCTGTCCTCTTTGATCTTAAGTAGCACTTTTGAGAGGAGGGGCAGAGGAGGAAAGGCATACATTGAGAGGTTTTCCCATGTAAAGGACAGGGCATCCACCTTCCAGGCTCTGCTGTGAGGGTTCCTAGTGCAAAATTTGCTTAATTGGTGGTTTTGGGGGTAGGCAAAAGGTCCACCTCCGATGTTCCCCACCTCTGGGTTAGAAGTTTGAATGAGTTGGGTTCCAGTTTCTACTCGTGAGGACTGTTTAAGAGCCACACTGGATACCACCTTGGGAATGAAAGATAGATTGGTTCTGAGGGACACCCTGTCCGCATGAAAGATGATGAAAGGCTCCACTGCCATAAGGGCCTGTAATTCAGATACCCTTCTAGTTGAAGTGATTGCCAAAAGGAAAGCTGTTTTCCAAGAAAGAAATTTTAAGTCTGAAGTAGCAGTTGGCTCGAAAGGAGGTAGAGTGAGTTTTTCCAAGACAAAGTTAAAGTCCCAGGCTAGGGTTGGAGCTCTCCTGGGAGGTCTCAAATTTTTGGCCCCTCTTTGGAACTGCTTGAGCAGTGGATGAGAGAAGAGGGGAGGTTCTGTGTGATAATGAGCTGAAATGGCTGGGGCGTGGATTTCAATGGAGGGAAAAAGACAGGCCCTTGTGAAGCATCTCAGTTTAGTATTGTAAAATCTGAGGTAAATTGGGTGCTGCTGTGCTCATGCCTTGAGATTGTGAGTCTTTTCCATTTTTCAGCACAAGATTGTCTCGTCCTTGCCTCTAAAATGATATCCATCAGAGGTTTGCTGAGGGATGGTAAAGGAGAGATTAAGTAATTAGCCAGGCTGCAAGGTGTTGGTAGCTGAGGGTGCAGAATCTGGTTCTCCAGCTGAGACAGCAGGGAAGGAGTCTGAGGCAGGTGCCATGGAGATAATCGTGACACACTGCGCAGGAGGGGGTACCAGTGTTGGCGCGGCCAGTCTGGAGCAATCAAAATCATCCTTGGTTTGTCCTGTTCGATTTTTAGTAGTACTTTGGAGAGCAGAGGGGGGAAGGCATAGACTGATAGGGTTTTCCAGCTGAAGGACAGAGCATCCACTTTCCAGGCTTGTTTGTGGGGAGTCCTTGTGCAAAATTTGCCCAATTGGTAGTTCTGGGGAAAGGCAAACAGGTCTGTATCTGGGCTCCCCCATTTGCTTGTCAACATGTTGAAAATCCTTGGTTCCAGTTTCCACTCATGTGGGACCATGTGGTTTCTGCTTAGTCCGTCTGCCAGTGTATTAAATTTTCCTGGCAGGAATTGAGCTTGTAGGTGCACTTGGTAGCTCAAAGCTGTGCTCCACAATGCCACGGCTAGTCTGCAGAGGGGGTAAGAATGTGTACCCCCCCCTGCTTGTTTATGTACCACATAACAGTGGTGTTGTCAGTCTTTACCATTAGTTATCCTGGAAGAATGTGGTCCTTGAAGGCTGTCAGAGCATTCTGTACAGCTAACATTTCTTTTTGATTGATATGCAGGTGCATTTGACTTGGGTTCCATTTGCCCTGAATGCACTTTCCTGCCAGGTGAGCCCCCCATGCATAGTCTGATGTATCTGTTGTTAAGGTTTGGGCAGCAGGGGGTGGTGTGAAAGGTAGTCCCTTGTTTTGGTGGCAGGCCTCTGCCCACCAAAGGAACTCTAGGCGTAAGCAAGGTATGATAGGAATCATTGTTTCTAGGTCTTGAGAATGTTGACACCACAGGTTTTTAGATACCACTGTAGTTTCTTCATATGCAGTCTTGCATATGGAATTGGAAGAATGCAGGAGGCCATGAACCCCTAAGGCTTGCAGTATTTGTCTTGCAGATAGCAGGGTTATTGTGGCCACTTGTTTGAAGAAGGTTGCCAAATGAATATGCTTTTCTGGTGTGAGGTAAGCCATCTGGGAAGTTGTATTCAAGCTTGCTCCCAGGAATATAATTTGTTGACAGGGTACCAGGTGTGATTTCTTTTAATTTATGGTGTACCCCAGACAAGTTAGAACCCTTTTTACAAAGACCAGATGATTCAAAAGTATGTCCTGGCTTTCTGCCTGAATTAGACAATCGTCCAGGTATGGATATATTTGAATATTTCTTTGCCTGCAAAATGCAATAACTGGAGCTAGGCACTTTGTGAATACCCTGGGCACAGTAGATAAGCCAAAGGGCAGTGCAGAGAATTGAAAGTGCGTGTAGCCTGATTTGAAGCGTAGGTATCTTCTGCAAGATTCCTTGATTGGGATGTGCAGGTATGCTTCTTTTAAATCTAGTGTTGCCAACCAGACATCTTTGCCTAGCATAGGAAGTAATTGGTGAAGAGTCAGCATCTTGAATTTTGGAATCTCCAAAAAGGTGTTTAGAGTAGACAGGTCCAGGAAAGGATGCCATGAATTGTCTTTTTTGTGTACCAGGTAGCATTACTTTCCTCTTCTGGTACCAGTTGAATAGCCCCCATGCTTAAGAGAGAAAGTACTTGTTTTTGGGCCTCTGCCCCACTGATTTGGGGGTAGGTCCGGCCACCCACTTACTGTTGGCAACGTGTAGAAGTGAAATCTGTATCCCTGGGAAACTACATTTAAAACCTATTTGTCCTGGGTAACGAGTTCCCAATTCTTTGCATGAAGAGCAATCTTTCCCCCCAAAGGGGCAGTCAGTTGATAAGTGCTTGGAAATTTTTAAAAGGAAGTCATTCAGACAGTTTACCATAGGGGGGGGGGAGTCTTATTATTTCCAGACTTGGAAGCGGAGGCCCCCAACTGCTTAGGTCTGTGAGTCCCCTGAGACTGAAACCTGGGGTTTTTGCTGTGTCTGGGTTTGGCTTGAGAAGACCTGGAAGGGGCTGGAATGGACCAATTCAGACGGCCAGTGCCTACTAAATCTAGGAGGCTGAACTTGTAAAAAAATCTTTAACAGTTTGCACAGATTTAGTTTTATCTTCCATCTTTTTAAGAACTTCCTCAGCCTTGTTGCCAAACAGGTGGTCCTGATGTAAAGGAGCATCCAACAATTTAGCTTTAACATGATCAGGCAAAGATTGCTCCTTAAGCCAAGAATGCCTTCTAAGCACAGACCCAGCAGCCCTGCAAGAGGCCTCTAATGAATCAAAACCACATTGCAAAGTATGTTTTCCAACTTCTAAATCCTGTAATTCTTTATTTTCCACACAGCCAGGAATCAACATCATTTTCTGTTTAAGCAGTCCAGTAACATACTGCTATTTTGCTACAAAGCTTGCCGCCGCTCACACCACGAACCCTCTGGGAAGATCAAACCAAAAACTTAATCCAATGATATGAATCAATAACGCTGAACACCAATAAACAAAATATCTTTATTAAGCCAAACAACTCTGTTAGCTTTTTGTCGGCGCTCTGCACCAACTTCTTCTGAATTCAAACACTCGCGCCATTACAGCAGCTAACATAAATCTAAAAACTGAATATGTGATCGACACACCCACCCTTCTCTCTCTCTATGGAATTAAAAAATACCTAGCTCCAAAAAGGAAACTGGTTATAAAATATCAATGATCACTCAAAAAGATTCTCAAGTTTAAATTATACATGTATGATAAAGTTCTCTCCTACATCAACTTCAAAATAGACATAATACATATAAAATCTACATGCGACAAAACAAACTTTTTAAAATCATTAAGAACATTAAAAATACAAATAAAGGAAACTACTAAATAAAGCATGAGGTCATATATTAAAAAATATATCATATCTAGTGCTATCCCTTACTCCATACATAGGAATAACCTACCTCTCCAAACTTTTTAATTTTAAAAAAACTATTTACAGATAACATACTATTGAGGCCAGGGTAGTGGTAAGCCTCCAAGTGTAACTGCCACATAAGCTCTCTGAACTCCAATTTCAAAGATTCCGGGCCCCCCCTGTTTTCCGTGCATAATTGATCTATTGCCATAAAAGTAAACTCGTGGCCAGTATTTTCTTTAATATGCTTCGCCAAAGCTTTCTCCATCTTCTCCTTCTTGATGGCGTGCAAGTGTTCATACATCCATTCATTTAGCTTCCTGTCCATCTTCCCTATATAAAATACAGGGCAGGACTAACACTGAGCCAGATAAACCACATGATTACTCCCACAACTATATCTCCCTTTAATTAAATACTTTTTGTCCCTAATCAAGAAGAATGTGCCTGCCTTTACAAATCTGCAGTACTTGCACATACTGCATTTAAACATCCCGGCTCTCGAAGGTATGTTCTTCACTTTAGTTTCCAAGATGTTTTTAATATTAGGACCTCTCCTAAAAATCACTTTAGGGTAGGAATGCCACTCGGGCATCCCCAAAGAATCTACTGCTAACAAACACCAATTTTTCTTGATTACAGACACTATATCCCTAGCATCCAAATTATATGTGGTGACAAAATTACAATGGTACATAATGCTACTGCAGTCAACCCGTGAATACATAACATTCTCAGATTTGGGATAGCTCAAAATTGCTTGAAAATAGCCATTTGATCTTTTTACTTGGACTTCAATGCACAGGTCCAGTACAAGTTCCTCTGGGTATCCTCTACACAAAAAGAGGTTGGAAATAAACCTGCACTCGTCCTGAAATTCACTCTCCTTGGAGTCCACTCTGGCCGCCCTAACAAATTGGTCCTTAACTATAGATCTCTTCTGGTGGGCAGGATGATCACTATCAAAATGTAAATACGAGTTAGAAAATGTTGGCTTTCGATGGATTCTGCCAAGGAAACAACCCTGAGATCTATCCTTAGAAACTTCCACATCCAAATAGGCTATCCTCTCTGTTTCAAACTTTGAAGTAAATTTTAAAAATTTGGTTGACCTATTAAAACTATCAACTGTGCCACCTCTTGATCTCCCTTAAGGATGATACATATATCATCCAAAAATCGCGTATATAAAGTCACTTTTTCTGGGATGATGGTGTTAGAAAAAACAAACTCTTTCTCCCAATGGGCCATCATCAAATTGGCCACACTGGCCCCACATGGTGACCCCATCGGTACCCCTATCAACTGATGAAACCATCGATTGTTAAATGAAAAGAAGTTACATGATAAAATAATATCCAGAAGCTCTCTAACCACCAAAATCTCTTGTGCCGGTGCTTGTTTGGAAGACATTATCAGTTGGATCCATTCCACCGCCACATCATGTGGGATGGATGAGTACAAATCAATAACACCGATGGTTAAAAAGTGGCTATCTGCACTATAGGGGGTCGATCCAACTTTTGCCAAAAATGACCATGAGTCTCTAGAAATATGTGGTTCACTCTCCACATATTTTTTGAGGATGGAGTCCACAACCTTAGCCGCTGCATAAGTAATGCTACCTTTAGCGCTGACAAACTGACACATAGGTGGATCCTGGATATCCTTGTAGCTCTTAGGATTACCGAACAACACTGGAATTCTAGGTGTTACAGATGAAATAAAATTATACACGTCCAAATCAAATCATGCCACCAATAAACATGTCCTCATAATACGACTGAACTCGGGACATGTTTACATTCAATACATTTTTAGACACCTCTCGATGTGTGTCAGAAGATAAAATGGCTGATATCCTATCGTTATAGTCTTCAATATCCATGGCAACCAATCCACCCCCCTTGTCAGGCTGCATGAGTCTGACTGACGAAGAACACAAAACATTCAACAGATCACTTTCTTCCTTTGAAGTATTTAACGGGGCTTGATGCTTCGAATTTATTAAGAAGCGAATGTCCAGATCACACATTTGTTCAAAAACTCCCAAGGAAGGATGCAACGGGGGGTTATACGTACTGGATATATGGAAAGGTTTTATTGGTTTGGAATGGTCTCCCAGCAACAGGGATAAATTTATCTTCCTCAGAAAAAGCTTCAAGTCCAAAATCGACCTTGCCACACTCGCCCTCCTAGATGGTACGAAAGAAAGACCTTTGGCCAAAAAATCAACTAAGGGCTGTGGAAAAACAAAATGTGAGTATTTATAAAGCTTAAAATCCATCCCTGTATTAAAAATTACTTCAAGGAATGTGAGGGGCTAGACTCTTACACGCATCTCCATTCAATTTCTCCTGGTCTTGTACCTGCTCCTGGTCATCCGATTCGATGTTTGTTGTGGGGATGAGGCTTGCTCCTGAAAATTTGCCCCTTCCAATTCAGGAGCTTGGTTTACTTGGTTAATATGAGACCCCAAACTGACCTTCCCCATACCATGATTTCCATGCTCCATACTCCTCATAGGAGCCCCCATCTCCCGGACCTGTTGTTGGGGGGGGGGTGATCGTGTTTCTGTAGCCTCATTAGAAGGGCCTCGTACTCGACTTGCATCCCCCTTGAAGTTGCCCTGTGATTTAGGAGGCTTAGGATAAGCCACCCCATCCTGATAAGCCTTAATGTCCCTTTGAAGCTTCTTGATCTTAGTAGCAGTCATTTTAGATATGTTTTCATCTATACTATTATATATCCGCTCGTAATCATATCTGTACCTAGAAAAATGGACATCCGCTTTAATCTCCTCATCCAGTGTCACTATTTCTTTTGTCAAGATATTAATCGCTTCCTGATAATGAAAGCTAATTAAATTAAGAAGTTCAGACCCATGTCTATCAAATAGGGCGAGGAGGTCCTGATGAAACTTAGAACCTTCCTCTAACCCTGTTGGGTACTGCCAGGAACGAAGTCCCTTGGGGACTATCTTCGACGACTGGCATTCACCAAAGTATGAAACCTCCAGCTGTAGTTTCCCCGAGTTTTATTAATTTTTGATCAAACACATTCAGTTTAAAAGAAAGGTTGTTGTTATCCATCTGGTTGGGATGAGAACCAATGGATTCATTGTAAACATTTAAACTAAATGGCCGATTAAGCCATTGATTCAGGTTCGATTGCACCTTTCCTCATATCATCCACTTCAGTGTTAAAAACACCTGAGGCCTCAACATCCCTACCAGAGCCCAGACCTCCATCTATAAGTCCCACAACAGCTCCTTCACATTCTTGGCTCTGTTGTAGTAAAAACAAATTAGATTCAACAGTCGACTCACCGGCTACCTTATTGGAAGGAAACAGTTCTTGTGATTCAGCTGGTCCAATTCTGGGAGGTCTTGATGATTCAACAAAGTCCTGGGTTTAGATATATCATCCACTCATTGGGATAACAAATCAACCTTTTGTGTTAAAAGGTTAATCAAAATCGTTAGGTCTCCTTGTTCATCATTTACCCTGGCTTCTGGTGTAGCGCTTGACATCGCTGGAAAAACTTCTAATCCACAAAAGACAGAAAAACTAAACAAACTGCTACAAAGCTTGCCACCGCTCACATCACGAACCTTGTGGGAAGATCAAACCAAAAACTTAATCCAATGGTATGAATCAATAACGCTGAACGCCAATAAACAAAATATCTTTATTAAGCCAAACAACTCTGTTAGCTTTTCGTCGGCGCTCTGCACAAACATCTTCAGAATTCAAACACTCGCGCCATTACAGCAGCTAACATAAATCTAAACAACTGAACATGTGATCAACACACCCACCATTCTCTCTCTCATTGGAATTTAAAAATACCTAGCTCCAAAAAGGAAACTGGTTATAAAATATCAATGATCACTCAAAAAAATTCTCAAGTTTAAAATACACCCTCAGAAGCCGGTGCCTGCACAGTGGCTCTGGACCCATCCACGGTAGAGACATCTGCAGATTCTATAGTCGAAGAAGCATCTTGTGGCATACCGGACTCCGAATGTGTCTCAGCAGAGGCCTGCGAATCTGTAGACGCGGGCATCAGGGGCTGCAAAGGTGCCTCACTGAGTGCCGGTGGACTGGCGACTAGCTTAACAGAAGCGTCGTCGGCAGTTTGTGACCTATGCGGTCTGTCTCTGTCTGTGCTTTTTCGGAAGATAGGTAGTCGGATGGCTTACCGAAGCCATTTCGGAGAACGAGAGTGAAAGAATTTAGCTACAAAAATAGCCCGACGACGAATAGTTCGGGAGTTAAACAAGGCTCAAAACCGACAGCGAGGGACGTTGTGGTCTGGGCCTAAACAGGTTCATAAGTAGGTACTCGGCTATTGTCCCTAGGGCCTATATAAGCCTAGCCAAAAGGTAACCTGGCTTTCGCCACCCAAGAAAATTATTTTCCTGTGCCAATATCGAGCAGAGCCACAGAAGTGATCCCTATCTCCCATCCAATCATAAAGATTTTTCTTGAAGAGTGCTAATGAGGAGCTTTGCTTGATATATATAGGTAGTTTATAGTAGGTGATGCAGTAACAATGAAAATCTCTGTGAGGTATTTGCTTTCCACAGGCAAGACGATTGTTAACTTTTTCTGACATCGGTTAGAGCAAGAAAAAAGAATCTCCAATGGGGTACTTAGCTTTAAAAGACTTCAGGTTTGAAACTTGAAAAAACGAAAATTTCAGGTAGTGGCCGACTGGCACTTGCTAACTGTTTCTGCTTCGGGCTCCTCCTCGGCAAGAAAGACTGATGTAATGGTGTCGGCTGCATGTTTTATACCCCTGATGACCTGACATCATGGAAGAGGCGATAGCATCCGACGTAGAAATTCCAAGACTCTGGTATTCGGGCTGACTGAGGGCTACCTGCAGGCAGATAACCCAAGTGTGATGACTGCAACAGTGAAACACGAAGAACATCCAGTGTTCCTTTACTTGAGCTCCAGGTGACGTTCTATATTTATTGAATTATACACACAGCCTTAAGAGGCAGCAAACAAGACCTGAGCTTATGTTAGGTACCTGGGGCATTATGGGTAAGGGAAGAGCTTGAGAGTTTCAGTGTTTCACAAGCTGGAAAAAGCAGCAGAGTCGGACTTGATGGTTGGATCCAAATCCAACAGTTGAGGAAGAATGAAAATGGAAAACACATATAGAATGTTATGGTGAGTACATAATTTCTTTTTTAAGAAATGTCAAGTCCCTTTTCCCATCTAGAAAGTCTGAATCTCCACTTTTCTCTTTGGCAACAGATAGTTTCAGACAAATGGGTTCTAAAAATAATTCACCAAGGTTACAGATGGCAGAGGGTGCAAATTCCTCCTTTCCAGTCAGTAATCCCTCATCCACCAGGCCAGACTCACCTCCACCTGTTCTTCATCATATGCTGTCCAAGGGAGTGATAGAACCAGTTCCTCCTTCCCAGGTGGGAAAAGGTTTTTAATGCCAAAGAAAGAAAATGCTTGGAGACGAGTCCTAGACATTTCTTTGCTATGATAGTGCTCAAGTTCAAAATGCTGTCACTAACACAACCTGTTACCTCTTCTTCCTCATTCAAATTTCTTAGTAACTCTATATTTAAAATATGCTTATAATCACATCCCTATCCAGGTATTTTTAAGGTTGTGTGTGTCTGGATCATATTATCCATTCCATGCCTTACCCCTTCAGACTATCCACTGCACCAAGAGTATTCACAAATTGTCTAGTTCCAGTTACAGCTCATTGCAGGCTACAGAGTATCCATATTTTTCCACATTTAGATGACTTCCTTATCTTTGTAGTCTTTTTCAAAGTGTCAGGAATCTCTCACTTGGGTGAGAGATCTCTTACACAAACAGGGATAAGGAAAGCATTCAAAAGTCTTTTTTGACTCCTTCACAGAGTATTGTTTTCCCAGAGTGTCAGCTAGACATCTCAGTTCAAGCAGCTTTTCTTCCACAGAAAAAAAATAGATCTATATTTAGACTTATTTGTAAGGGTTTCCACTCAGACTTCAGTCACTGCGAGGGAATACCTTAGGATTTTGGGTCTCATGGCTTCCGTTATTCTCATGATCCCCCTGACAAGACTCCAAATGAGAAAGATACAATGGTATCTTAAGTCTCCTTGGTCTTAGTACCAACATCCTTCGTCCTTTCAAATCTTAGCACTGGGGTTTGTCAGAGGGGAAATCATTTGGTGGAGACAGCAAACATCCTTAAATCCAGGTCTCTCCTCCTTCCCTGTTCCAAAGCAGTCAGTCACCACAGACACCTCCGCCTTTGTTTGGGAAATAGTTTCAGGAGGAATAAAAGTGCAAGGTGTGTTGGACACTAAGGACAAACACAAGTACAAAAGAGATGCTGGTCCTGATCAAGGCACTCAACTCTCTGAATCATCATCGGTCCCTGGGACCTCTTCAAGTTGTTACAGACAATACAACAGATATGTAGTACATCAACAAGTAAGGCAGAACCACATCATACCACCTTTGCAGACTAGCCATATTAGCTTGGCATATAGCTTTACAGCACAGTCACACTCTAGAGGCATCCCACATCCCATCAGAGTAAAACTGTGTAGCAAACAAGTGGAGAAGGACAAAGGCAGACACTCAAGAATGGAAACTAGATCAGTGGTCTTCCAAGATTTGATCCATCTGTGGGGAGTTCCTCAAGTAGACCTCCTTTCTGAACAATCAGCTGGCATGATTCTGCTTTAGGACTCCATGCAAGAAGGCCTGGAAGACAGATGCCTTTTCTTTTCCTTGGGCAGGAATGTTCCTGTATGCTTTTCCACTGATACCCAGGGTACTTCTGAAGATTCAAATAGAATCACCCAAGATCATTTTGGTGACTCTCTTCTAGTCTAGGCAACAATGGTGCTCCCTTCTTTTGGAAATGGCAAGGGGCAATTACTAGAAGCTTCTTCACAGACTGGATCTACTCACACAAGATCAGGGGTGTTTGATGCACCCTGACCCCAGTTAACCTCAACTGACTGCCTGGAAGACAGGATCTTAATACCCTTTAAGAACCTGTTTTAATAAGTATGTGCAGCAGGTACTAATGGAGGCAACAAAGTCTGCTACTTGAAAGTCATACTTTAGCAAATTTAAAAGGTTTTCTAATTGGGGTTAACAACATAACCAGCACCCATTCAGGGCTAGCTGTTCTACGGTTTGCCAACATTTGTGTAAGTTACTATCCTATGGCCTTTCTTACTCCTCCATCAAGATTAATTTATAGGTTCATAGATTAGTATTAGGCTAACTGTCCTTGTGGACCATTTTAAGCGTAGCCAGTTAACCCATGTGAGAATCAAACCCTGCACCTTTAGTTTGTAAGGTAAACACCTTAACCATTATGCCAACCTCCAACCCCCATTTCAGCACATCTGCCCATGAAGTCTCCTCTTTCAATGCATTCTCATGTTAAAATGTTTTTGAAAGGGGTTTTGGATAACAGACCTCCTAGAAAATGAGTGGTCCCCTCCTTGGGATTTTAATTTTTTGTTAGAGATGCAAACAATTACTCCATCTGAGCTAGCTAACCTGGCTGACTTGAGGTTTTTACATGGAAAACAGTTTTACTGATTGCCCTGACCTCTGCAAAGGGTATCCGAATTGCAAGCTGTTATGGTGACTAGGTCCTACCTCATTTTCCACAGGGATAGGGTTTTTTTTTTTTTTTTAGAGAAGTAATCCTTTTATGGCTAAGTGGTATCAGAGTTTACTTTAAGCCACACTGTCTTCCCATTTTCTTTCCTGAACTTAAAAATGAGGTATAGCTTGATGTCCACAGACAACTCAGAACCAAATCTTTAAGATGTTTGGATCAACTGTTCATTTCTTGTGAAGGTAAGAAGGAGGGACAAACTGGACTAAAGGCTGTTACTCACCAACAAAACTATTCCAGGCAGGGTCAAGGCCCACTCTGCCAGGGCCTTGACTTCATCTGTGGCTTTTTGGAAAGGGTTGGATTCTAGAAGCCGCACCTTGGTCCTCTGTACATACGCCTGCAAAGCACTATAAGCGTGATTTCTTCTCTAGGTCTAGATAAGGCTTTCCTTGGACAACTCTCCAGGGGCTCCTGGACTCTTCTCGTTCCACCTCGTAAAACTTATAAGATGGCAATATAACCATACAGCTTAGGCTACTGCAGCAGTGATCAATATGAAAAACAAAATACAGTTGTGTAAGTAAATGTTTGAATGGTCACTGCTGCAGTAGCTCTCTCCATTCCCCTTGTTTCTTTGGTGTGCTGGATTTACCAGTGTGTGGACTTTTATTATTTTGTTGTTCCTAGTGTTGTTCTTTCAGGACTCAGCCTCCCTATCTCTGCTGACATGAAAGCTCTGAAGGGCTTGGCATTCAAACCTGTCTTTTTAGTCAGCTCTGCTTGAGCTGACTAATGGTTTGGGGATGTGGAAGGTGCCCTGAAGCTCTGGAAGCTGTCAGACTGTTATATCCTTGCAAAAGAATACAGCCCTCACATAGTTTAGGCTACTGCAGCAGTGATCACTCAAACATCTACTGTTATTGTAGTATACTTACACAACTGTACTTCCTGAATAAACACACTACGTAGATAAGGAGATGAAAAAAATCATATAAGTGTAAAAGATTTTCTAGTTGGTGCCACTCTAAGTGCAAATATCTTCAACTGTTCCAGATGCCTCTGGTTCTTGATCATCTGTGTCAGTCACTGTCCAATGGTTTGTCATATTCTTCTATAAAATTAAACTTGTCAACCATTTCAACTGTCTGCCCATAGATCCCCCCTTCAACAATGCTCAAGTAAAACAATTTTTAAAGGAGTCTTGCATATCTGCTCACCTAGGAAGCAGGTGACTCCTCCCTGGAATCTCAATTTTATGCTTGATAAGTTTACACAGTCTCCATTTGAACCAGCTCATAGGTGGCTACTTGGCTAATGACCCAAAAGGTCTTTATAAGCCTAGCCGTGTGTACCCCAATCTAATACTACAGAAACCCATTATAAAGGATCTTGCCTAAACTCGAGACCTTAGTTAGCAATGACTGCCCAAATCAAGGAGGGTCACTGGTGAAATCCCTTGCAGGAATGTACAATATCCCATGCAGTCATCCAGGCTATACTTAAATAGGGTTATAGAGGGGCTTTGTTACGAAATGGTAGCCTATTCCAGAGGAGCGGCAACCTCTGAGAGATTTATCTGACTCTCCAGCAGGTCCTACTTATGTGGCTGGCTAGGTTAAGGTTCCTGGAGTAGATGACCCTTGTCCTATTTGACTTGCAGATGTGCAGCATTTCCATTAGGTTTGGATACGAGATTGCTCTGTAGGCCAGGCACAAGTCTCCTCTAAGAAGTCTGTATGCTGCTGAGTACAGTGACTTCAGTCTGACACTGTATGACATGTGCTGGAGACCCTAAATTTTCCTGGTTAGAAATCTCTGAGGTCTCTCAAACTGCTGCAGGTGCCTCATAAGGTACTTACCAAAGGGAGCATTGGCCTGATGACGGTCAAGTACAAGGGTGTTATGACTTCTTTTTGCTCTTGAGGCAATGCCTTTGCTAAAGAGGTGTGCGACGTAGAATGCCTTCCTTACCACACTACTGTGTACACATGGTGGTCAAAATTTAGGCTACAGTCAACTTGCATTCCCAAGTTCTTATGTTACCTACTAAACTGTTTTAGCGTGACAGAATTTAATTTGCTATACTCATGTAACTGCAAGCGTTTTCTTCACCGCTGCACCAGTCTATTGCCATAGTGTAATGTTTGATGGTCTAGACGAAATAGTCAGAATTTGTCTTATTAGTTTATATTACATCTTCCGATCAGTACAGATAGAGTGTTTTTGTAATTTATACTACTTCTGACATAACTCCTGTGTTACCTAAGAAACTTTACCTGACTATTAGTTTGATATGTAAGGATTGTAAGCACGTATGCTTAGAATACGCGGATAAGCCTGCCGCATTTGCTTACAGGTATTGAAATCTGGTTGTTTGCTTAGCATAGTTAGCCTGACTTCCAAGTATGTAAACTGTATCCACTGCCTTTCTCTTGCCTGTCTTACTAGCTGTATACTAATTCTGAGAAGCAACTGCTTTGAGAGTAAGCTCTATGTTTTTTTATATTTTATTCTCTCAGGTTTTGCCCAGTTATTTCCCCTGGCCACCCACACCAAGAAGCGCCACTAAAAAGAAACTTTTACGTGAGCTAAAAGCTTAGCAAAGACCTGGTTCAGGACAGTTACTGAAACGGACAAGGTCAATATCCATAAATATAATAGCCAACTGAGATTAATAAAGAAGCCCCTCTATAGCTTGTACTCGAGTCTAAATACACAGCAAAACATCACCTCAAAGGAAGGTTATTTTCTGTCATTCTGGCCCACAATTAGAGAAAATTTTGGGAAAATTCAAAAGAAACAAATAAAACCTAAATATATTCTCTATTACCTTGGTCAGTGTGGGGTGGAATTAACCCCGCTCCGCTCGCCCTCGCTACGCTCGGGCTCGCTTCGCGCCCCTCCCTGCCCCCATATCCCACCCGCCCCCAGTAGTCCTACTTTTATACCTAACCAACCACACCCACTTCTATCCACACTCTCACAAAATCACGCGTTACTTTCTCTTCCAACCCCCCCCACGAGAACCACTCCCACCACACTTGCTCATTGGTTAAACACCTATAACTATGTTAAACACTATGAAGCCCTACCTCTCTCTGATTCTCAAGCCAACCATAAAAACTGTGCCCCTTACCCTATTAGTCTTTACCTCACTATACTTGCTAACTAAATATGAGGGCCAAATTTACAAGGGATATCACTATCCTAAGTATCATACCTGTACTCCCTCAACCCCACTTAACACTACTCATCCTACTCACTACCCGACCAATATAGTACAATACACCAATTACCCCCACCCCCATAAACTAAAAATGAATCATCCCAAATCCAAATATGCTGACAAACTATTACTTAAACTCCTGAAACTTATAGAATACCTGAGAAAAAATTTGTCTAAAGATGGAGACATCCACCCCAACCCAGGCCCCATAACAATCGCTAGCTCTCATAGCCCATCTCTTCTTCCTAATTCTCCTAACTCCCTCCTAATCTGCCACCTAAACATAAGAAGCCTAAACAACAAAATACACAACCTACACGCTCTGTTAGACACCCACCACCCTGACATTATGTGCCTGACCGAAACCTGGCTTAAACCAATAACGAAAGACAATGAGATCTCACCACCTGGCTATAACATATACAGAAACGACCGCCCAATAAAAAAAGGAGGTGGTATCGCTGTGCTCTTCAAATGCTCACTAAATGTTACTTTGAACCCCTCACAACCTCCCCAGATCTCTAATGCAGAATTAACTGCCCTAAAAATACAAATGAATAAGGAAAAAAGTATCAACCTAATTGTGACCTACATCCCCCCTGGAAGTAACTCTGAAACACTTGAGCATATCTTAAATTGGCTTGCTATTAACTACCCCCAAGAAACTATTATTATGGGCGATATGAATATAGACTGGAATCAATGTTCCTCAGAGACCAACCCCACCCTCATAAATCTCCATGGTTTCTCACAGATTATATCCTCCCCCACCAGAATTGGTAACACCAATCAAAAAGAAAGTATCCTAGACTGGATACTCATAAACAACCCGTCCCATGCTTACAAGTCTGGGACTCTCCCAAATGAACTCAGTGATCATCTCATCACTTACATAGAGAAAAAAAAAGCAGGGAGATGCAAGCTACCAGTGTACAGATCAATCAGGAACACTAAACATTTCGATCTCTCTAAATTCCAATTAGAGCTACAGTCATGTAACTGGTCTATTCTTAAATACCTCCCCCTCGATGAGGCAGTAACAACCTTTAACTCCACCTTTACAAACATACTCAATTCCCATGCCCCTATACGTTCAACCAAAATCAAAAACCAGACTGCTCCATGGCTAACAAAAGACTCAAAATCCAAAATCAAACTTAGAAACAAAGCCTGGGATAAATGGTGTGCTTCCAAAGCTCCCCTAGACTGAATTTACTTCCAACAACTTAGAAATGTGACAAAAAAATCCATTTCACTAGACAAAAAGAACTATTACCACCAACTGCAAGATAAACACCAACACAATCCCCAAACGTTTTGGGCAGGTATTAACAATCTTCTCCATCCAGGAAAGACCACCACTCCAATTCCAGCTGACCTAAATGATAAAAGCCCTGAAGAAGTGGCCAATACCTTTAACTCTTTCTTTATCAATGTTATCAAATCCTTAGCTGCCCAACAACCTCCCACCAATCCCTCTACCATAAGTTCGACCCTGAAGTCTGAGCCCTCCTTCCACCTACAACCCGTTTCCACTTCCTTCATTAGATCCCTACTGAAGAAACTAAAACCTACTACCATTGCTGCCGACCTTCTACCAGCTGATTATCTACAAAAAGCTGCAGAGGTCATAGCCTACCCCATCTCCATCCTAATTAACCGTACCATAACGGAATCTACTATCCCCTCAATTTGGAAAATCTCCCACGTTATCCCTCTCCACAAAGGAGGGGCATCCACTGATCTATCCAACTACAGGCCAATAGCCATATTGTCACCACTTGCTAAAATCATGGAAAAATGTATACACAAACAACTTGTACACTACCTAACCCAGAGCAAGTTTCTAACTACCTCACAACATGGTTTCAGGCCCAAACACAGCACTACCACCGCCCTCCTCTCATTCACCGACACTATAAACCATAATAAGAACAACAAAAATATGTCATCTGCTCTCTTTCTGGACCTATCAAAGGCCTTTGATATGGTCAACCATCAACTACTTCACAACACTCTAAAAACTTTCTATCTAGATAACACAACACTTAATTGGTTTCATGCCTATCTCTCCAATAGGAATCAAGCTGTACTCTGGCAAAACAAGCTCTCGCCCCTCTTACCTAATTCCATAGGGGTGTCCCAAGGCTCCATACTGGGACCTCTACTCTTTTCTATTTTCATTAACGACCTCCACACAGTCATCCCCGAGACCTCTTGCATTCATTATGCAGACGACTCAACACTAATCAACTCGGACAAGTCACCAGCTAAGCTACTATCCAAAACCCAAGACTGTCTGACTGCAGTTGAAGACTGGTTGTTAGGTCGCCATTTGATCCTTAACCCTAAAAAAAAAAAAAAACTATTACTCTTCCATCCTACCCATAAACCTTCCCCTATACTCTTTTCTGTCCAATCCAAAAATAGGACTACTATATCCCCGGACTCAAACTCCAAGTTACTAGGTGTTACCATAGACAACAAACTCAGATTTGACCTTCACGTCAACCAAACTATTAAAACAGTTAATAAGAAATTGGGGTCCCTATATAGAATAAGATCCTTTCTAACTCCCAAGGCGAGAGAGGCCACAGCCCGGTCTCATCTCCTCTCCTCCCTCCTTTATGCCTCGCCCATACTCACCAACCTGTACAAATCAGGCCTAAACAAACTCTCATGTTGCTATAATCATATTGCTAGATTTGTTACTTCCATGCCTTACAAAACCCATCACTGTATCAACCTGCATAACCTTGGCTGGATTGAACTACCAAACCTACTCCAGCAGACCCAACTAATAGTAGCTTTTAAAATTCTCACTCAACCTGACACCATTCCTGCGCTGCGTAATTTAATCACCCCATACTTAAATCTAACTAGTCTGCGCTCAGCAAATAGGCTACTTGCTCAAACGGTCAAATCCTGTAATTTTGGAGGTGACTCGCTGTTTGCAAATTCCATTGGTAAAATATGGAATTCCCTTCCTCCTCAACTCACCAATGTCACCTCTCTATGCAAATTCAAGAAAAGTCTATCCCTTCATTTTAAAAACCAGTGGCTCTGTCAATGTTCCAAACCAGACTAAACCCATTACCTTCCTCAACCTCTACTTCTCTATAGGAATATCTCAAGGCTCTTTCTCTGTATCAAGCATTATTCTGACGTTTTTTTCCTTCTAAATCTTAATTGTATACAATCGTATGTTATTCTGTACCTCATGTATTAATTATCAAAAGAAGTATTATGTACTCTGTTTAATATGAATGTAAATTACTGTCAATGAGGAGCTTTTCTCCCCGGGCCTCTGCTGAAAATGGACATGTATCCAGACGGATTATCCCGGTCAACAAATGTAAAATAAAATAAATAAATAAATAAGTTCCTTAGGGTATTATTTATACGATAGTCTGCAGGGATATTGTTTTTACCGAAGGGGATGACAATGAAGTTTTAGCACTGAGTTTGAGTCCATGGCTTTGGCACCAATCACTGGTTTGTACAAGTCCCTCTTGACGTATACTGACATCATTTGGGGATTCAATGATTGCACCTAATTTGCTGTCATCAAAACTTAGCCACAGCCCCTCTGTTCTGGCCTAGACTTCTGAGAAGTATATTCCAAACAATAGGAGGCCCAGCACTGACCCCTGTGGAACCCCAATGGTAACAGGTCTGCTGGTTAAGGTAAAGTCCCCAACTTTGACTGAGTGTGACCTGTTGGTGAGCCAGTTAGCAACCCACCTGAAGACATAAGGTTTAATATTCAACTGGGAGAGTTTATCAATAATGCCCGAATGTGGGATTGTGTCAAAGGCCTTGGCTAAGTCAAGGTAGGCTGTCTGCACATATTTGCCCTTGTCTATGGCTCTGGTGACATTTTTGAAGACGTCAACCAAGTTTAACGGTTTTATATCACTTTGTCAAAGCGACTAACTGTCAAAATCCCTATTCGTCTAACTTAATCCATCGAGAGCTAAATTAGTTGAATATTCACTTATGCAAATTTTTTCCTAGGGGAAAAAAACTAGTTGGCCATCATCGGGAATTTGCCCTTTTCTCTACTGTTGTGCAATCTCAGAGTTGCTATATTTAGTTAGGGGGTGTGTGGTGTCTGCAGCCTCCTACCTGGGTGGCTTTTAAATAATGTGTTTTTTGTGACGGTTGCTAGGTTGTCCTACTATTTTTTTTTCCCTGGGAAAAAATTTGTGTAAATGAATGTTCGAGATTTAACTTTGGATGGATTACGTTCAATGAATATGAATTTGATGTTTAGTCACTTCGACAAAGTGATATTGACCCAGTTTAACAAGCATGATCTGCCTTTGACTAAACCAAACTGTGTTGGATCACGGGTTTGGAGATCACCTACATCCTTATATATAAAGTCCATGATTATTCATTCATTGGCCTTACAGATAAGGCTGGTTAAGCTTATGGGTCTGTAGTTCCCAGGGTCTGTTGCTGTACCCCCTTTATGAATGTTTATGTTGTTGTTTTCCATTCAGCAGAGACAAAACCAGCACTCAGGCCGTGGTTGAAGACAATACCTAATGTAGTTGCTAACTCAAGTTTTAGACCATTTAAAAACGCAATCTGGGATGCCATCCTGTCCTATACAGGCTGTGTTTTTGGGCTTGGAGGCAGCATTAATGACTTGCTCTTTGGAGATGCATGGTGGGGGTGATGTAGAGGGAATGCTTTCTGGAATGTTTGGAAGGGGACAGGGGGGGTGAAATTTTCATGAAACCTGTCGGCTAATAGGTTAGCTTTTTTTGCAGGATCAGTGTGTGTGATGCCTTCCACAGCTAGTTAAGCACATGTCTGGGTCCTACCTTTAGGTTATGGATATAGCTGAAGAATGCCTTATGGTTATCCTCAGCTACGGTTGCTAAATTATTTTTTGAAGTTACCCTTAGAGGACATTACAAGTTGTCTTATTTGTTTGTTCAAACAGAGGAAGGTGTTCTTCCAGTGCTGGGACCTCTCTTTTTTATTCTTAGAAATGTATTTCTCTTGTTGTTTAACTTATTAATTCTAGATGTCCATTGTTTTTTTTTTTTCTTGAGGATCTTGTTTTGATCCTATCAGGTACAGCTGTGTCAGTACATTTGGGTAAGTGTTTGTACAGGGCATTTGTGTATACCTTAGTATAGTTGTCAATGCCATCTGTGGGAACAGGAGCTTGGAAATTATTTATGCCATCCCTTAGGAAGGTATAATTAGCTATGGCGAAATTTTTTAGCCTGATTTCACATAAGAGGGGTTCAGGTGTTATAGCTACTTCAAATGTGATTGATTTGTGATCAGATTTAACCAGTGAGGGTCCTATACTTGTGGTGGTGCAATGGTCACCCATGTTGATGAGGACCAGGTCGAGAATATTTGAGTCCCTTGGGGGGGTTGCATACTATTTGTCCTAGGGCATTAGTGTTAAAGTCCAGAAACTTTTGTGCAAGCATGTTGGTACTTATATAAGTTTCCCAGTCAATGGAGGGGTAGTTAAAATCACCTATGACTAGAGTGTTTGGTTCTAATTTGATTGACTCAAGTAAGTCCAAATAAGCAGTGTGGGTATCTTGGTTCATTGAAGGGGGCCTATAGATAAAGATGACTTGAAGTGTGGGGGTCTTACCCACAGTTAATTGAGTATCTCCATGGAGTTTTCCTGCCTAACCAGTCTAGAGGTGTATTTATCTTTGATGAAGATAGATACTCCCCCTCCTCTGGTTCTCACACGTTCATTTTGCGGTGTGAATTGCAAGGCCAGGGTACTCTCTGTGGCCCTGAACCAGGTTTCTGTGACCACACAAATGTCAACATTCTCCAGGGAGAGGAGTACTTCCAGAAAGTGCAGCTTCTGATTTAAACTCCTGGTATTTAGCAGCATAATCTTGTCAGACAGTTTTTCTTGAGACCTTGCCTAAAAAGGCACTAAGGGGGAGGCGAGTACCTTAGCCAGTAACCGAAAGCCTAGAGGTGACAAGTGAAGACCATCCCTTGCAAAGCATCATGGTCTATCAACCATGTCATCCCAGGCTGACAGGAACTGGATCCCCTTAGAATGACACCAGAAACTAAGCCAACTGTTGAATTAAATATTGGTATCATCCTAGGTGAGGGAAGAATGCTGCTCAAGGCTAAGGACATACCTGCCTGGGACACACATTCATAGAGCTCAATCATGTCTCTCTTCATATAGTCTACTGAGGTACATCTCAAGTCATTCACACCAACAAGAACTATGATGGAGTCATAACGGTACTTGCTGTTGAGAGACTTGAGTGCATGTGTGATCTGACGGATCCTGGCACCTGATAGACAGCTGATTTGAGGTATTAAACATGGAAGATTGTTTTATTCATTAATCTGACATCTGTTAGAAAAGTATCTGAGTTGCAAGCATTTATGGTGAGCCAGCCCTACCTTATTTTTTTTTACAAGAACATGATTTCTTTAACAAAACCTATGAAAAAGGGCAAAGGATTATTACACAGAACAGATGCATCCCAGATACTACCCAGGCAAAACTCAACCTTTCAGGAAAGCTGACTAGCTGTTTATCTCCTATGAAGGAAACAGGAAAGACAACTTGCTTCTTTGGTGGCTTTCTGGAAAGGGTGAACTATCGGAACATTCTAGAGGTAGCAACTTGGTCCTCGGTACATGTCTTTAAAAAGAATTAAAAATCGGATTCCTTTTCCAGGTCCAGAACTGGATTTGCTAGAACCACTTTCCAGTGGCTCCTGTGGTCTTAGGTACTATGTATCTCCCTGTTTTGCTAACCTTATTATGATAATCACTCACACAGCTTAGGCTACTGCTACAGTGATTCATTTTAGAACATAGTACCTGCTGTGTAAGTACACTTACCGTAACTGCAGATGATGTAATGGATCACCACTGCAGTATCCATGTAAAGAAAAATATGGTCAAAATCCTGTAAAGTAGTAATCTTAAACTCAAAAAATAAAACCACAAAGTGTATGAAGGATGACTGCACAATATATACAGGTTTTTACCATTACAAATAACTTTTAATTCATGCTTTCGTCAAACAACTTCTTCAGAGTAATTACAGCATTAAATTCAGCATTTAAATAAAACACATCAAACACTAATCAGCCAATCAGTTAAAAAAACTTTTAATATGTGAATAAAATCATAATTTACAAAAGTTTTAACCCTTTAACGAATGATCTGTCTCCTTTCTCCCAAAAACATTTAATGTTAACTGATCTGTTCAATCCAGTTGGCCGATCAGCACCAAGGCTAATTTTGCACTTTCTTTTCTTTCAAAACTTTTTTTTTTATAATTACCCCCCTCTCATATCCATGGATACCTATTCTAAAATGGCAAATAGAAATTTCTTATGTCCATCACAATCAACAGTGTATCTAAAAAGAACAGTTTTATAATCTTTTATTTTGATGTCATAAACGTGCTCTTTGTTTCTCTTGTCCAAACATCTAGTGGTCATCCCAACATAGTAACTCAGACAACTCGAGCACAAAGCTATATAAATAACACCCCTTGAATGACAATTAAATCTGCCAGGTACTCTGATGGTATACTGTAAGTGCTCTAACATAATGTAGGGTCCCTCATAAATAAATCTGCAAACATTGCAAGAACTACGTTTAAAAGTCCCAAAACCTTTGCTAATAGAAGGAAGAGAAATTTTAGTGTTGTCGTTCTATAAAAAATTTTTTAATACAGAAATTCTTTTTGTAAACAAAAGAAGGGTGATCGCCCACTATCTTTACTAGATCACTGTTCCCCTCTATAATCTTACAGTTGCTGGAAATAATATCCTTAACAAAACTGTCAGTGGACATATCAATAATATTATGAGGGAACCTACATTATGTTAGAAGCATTGAAAAAAAACATCCAGTAAAGTAGCCAAAACAGGAGGAATGACCACAGGTTTAAGAGATTCCATCCACAGTAACTCATAGTACCGCCTATGGATATCAGAGACCTGAGCACAATCCCACTTAAAAAAATTCCATCATCCTATAGAATGTGTCCCCAAAGGAAATCTCCTCAGGACTATTAGATTCCTCCTCCTCTGACCCACAGCCCAAAGGAGAAGGAATAGTACAGTTTTGTACCTACCATAAATGTAGATGTCCGATAGATATGCAACTGCAGTCATAACATATGGGTTGTCCTGCCTCAGGCAGCCCTCGGTCGGCCAGATTCCAAAGTCTTGGTCCGACGTCAGCTGATGTCGCATTTCTCTCCGACGTCAGAGCGGCTGGAGTATATAAACATCAGCCGACGCCATCTTCTTCAGTGTTTCTTGCCCCAGATGCCAGGTGCCCTCCAATGAAGGCTGTAATCAAATTGGAAGACAAAAATAGGTTTCCAGACAATAAATAAGCAATAAACAGATACACCATAACAGATATCCCCAGCTAAGGATAATAGGGATAGGAGTGGACCCAAGGCATAGAGGGGAAGGGGGTAGGGAAAACCCGACTGCAGTTGCATATCTATCGGACATCTACATTTATGGTAGGTACAAAACTGTACTATGTCCTTCAAGAATGCAACTGCAGTCATAACATATGGGTTGAATACCATAGCTTAGCTGGGGGAGGTGGTATGCTCTAGGAAAAGGATGGTGTAGCTATCAATCCCTGCAGGACTGCCGAAGCAAAACCTGCTCTGGATCTGGAATATAAAGGGAGGTTGTAGTGTTTGAAAAATGTATGCACGGAGCTCCATGTGGCAGCTTCTGGAATGTCTTTTGTAGGCACCCCTCTTAAAAAAGCTGTAGAGGTGGCTGTAGCTCTGGTGGAGTGTGGTCTGACATTGGCTGGCACACTCTTTCCATGGAAAGAATAACAGAATCTGATGCAATGTCCAATCCATTTTGAAAGTGTCTGTTTGGAAATTGCTTTTCCTTGTATTCCAGGGGCGTAAGCTACAAAAAGCTGATCAGACTTCCTACTGGTCTTGGTTCTGTCTAGGTAGTAGCGAAGTTGTCTGTGTATGTCCAAGGTATGTAACAGTCTTTCCCCTTTGTTCTCAGGATTGGGAAAGAAAGTAGGCAGGTGAATTGCTTGATTTAAAGAAACCCTGGATACCACTTTTGGCAGAAAAGTAGGGTTGGTTCGTAGGGAGACCCTGTCTCTGTGAAAAGTTATGAACGGTGGTATTGTCATTAAGGCCTGTAATTCCGAAACCCTTCTTGCTGAGGTTATGGCCAGCAGGAAAGCTGTCTTCCAGGAAAGAAATTGTAACTCCACAGAAGCTGCTGGCTCGAAGGGAGGTAAAGTCAATTTTTCTAGGACAAAATTGAGGTCCCAAGCTGGTACTGGTGCCTTTCTTGGGGGCCTTATATTCTTGATTCCTCTAAGAAATTGCCTTAGCAAAGGATGTGAAAACACAGGTGGATCAGTGTTGTATCTAGCTGAGATAGCTGAAGCATGTATTTTTATGGAAGAGTATGAGAGTCCGTTATGTAACATATCTGCCAAGTATTCCAGAATGAGAGGGATGCTCAAAAGTGATGCATCATGACCCTTGTTGGTATTCCAAATGCTGAAACTCTTCCATTTGGCTGAGTAAGCCTTTCTGGTGGATGGTCTGCAGGCTTCTGTTAGTATCCGCTGAACTTCCTTGGAGAGAGGTAAATTGAGGTTATTTATGGGATTTCCCAAGCTGTTAGCTGTAGAGTCTGGATGTTGGGATGAATAGTCCTGAAGTTGTGTTGAGTCAAAAGTTGAGGCCATTGTGGAAGGGCCCACGTTTTGTTGTGACATATGCTCCGTAGTAGTGGGTACCAGTGTTGTCTTGGCCAGTCTGGAGCTATTAGGATCCCCTTCGGTTGCTCTGCCTTGATCTTTAATAACACTGTGGTCATCAGTGGCAGGGGTGGAAATGCATAAATTATTAGGGAGTTCCAGTTGAATGAGAGGGCATCTACTTTCCATGCTTGTGGATGATATGTCCTTGAGCAGAACTTTTGTAAGTGATGATTGAGGTGGGAGGCAAATAGGTCCACGTCCGGCCTGCCCCATCTCAAGGTGAGTCGTATAAAGATGTCTGGATGTAGCCTCCATTCGTGGGGGTCCAGGAAATTCCTGCTTAGACTGTCCGCCAGAACATTGTGTTTGCCTGGAACAAACTGGGATTGTTGCTGTATGTTTAGACCCAGTGATTTTTCCCAAAGATTCATTGTCAGTCTGCAAAGGGGGTAAGAATGAGTGCCCCCCTGCTTGTTTATGTACCACATCACAGTGGTGTTGTCTGTCCGTATTAGTAGGTGGCCTTGTTGAAGTTGTTGTCCAAAGGACTCGATGGCATGCATTACTGCTAGCATTTCTTTTTGGTTGATATGCAGATGTGTTTCCTTTGGGGACCATTGCCCTTGAATACATCTGCCTTCCATGTGCGCCCCCATCCAAGGTCTGAGGCATCTGTGGTCATTGTCTGTGTTATCTGAGGTTTTTTGAACGACATGCCTGTGTTTAACTGGCTTACTGTGGCCCACCATAGAAATTCCTTTTGTAGACATGGAATGAGTGGAATAATTGCTTCTAGGTTGTTGCTGTGTTGAGACCATAAGCTTTTTAAGTACCATTGAAGCTTTCTCATGTGTAGTCTTGCTAGTGGGACCAAGAGAATGCAGGATGCCATGTAACCCAGGGCCTGTAGGAAACTCCTTGCAGTCATCTGGGTGAGCTTTGCTAAACTTTTGAAGTAATGAGTTAACTTCTTTTGCTTGTCTTCTGTCAGGTAAGCCATTTGAGAGGCTGTGTCTAGTTTGGCTCCTAAGAAGGTTATTTGCTGGGATGGCTGAAGTCTTGACTTTTGAAAGTTGACTGTGTATCCCAGAACCTGTAGCAAGTGTATGACATAATCCAAGTTTTTTGTCAAGGTTAGTTTGTTGTCTGCTTGTATGAGGCAATCGTCCAGGTACGGATAGATTTGAATCCCCTGGAGCCTGCAATGAGCAATTACTGATGCCAGGCATTTCGTGAATACTCTGGGCGCAGTAGATAAGCCAAATGGCAATGCTGAGAATTGATAATGCTCTGGCCCTGCAAGAAATCTGAGGTATTTTCTGCAGCTGTGTCTGATAGGGACATGCAGGTATGCTTCCTTGAGGTCCAGAGTAATCAGCCAAGACCCCTTGCCCAGCATGGGAAGGAGTTGCTGTAAAGTCAGCATTTTGAACTTTGGTACTATGAGAAAAGTGTTTAGAGCGGACAAGTCCAGTATTGGTCTCCATTGAGTTTCTTTTATTGGAACAAGGAACAGTCTTGAATAAAACCCCTGACCTTGTTCTTGTTGTGGAACTTTTTCTATTGCTTTGATCTGAGCAAGCAGAGAAATTTGCTTGATAGCCTCTGCCCTCTGATTTTGTGGAAGGTTTGGCATGCCTTGTTTTCTTGGCAAGGTATGAAAGTGGAACCTGTAACCGTGGTCTATAATGTCCAGTATCCATTTGTCTTTTGTCAGTTTGTGCCAATTTCCTGAAAACAGAGATAAATTTCCGCCCAAAGGAGCTTCTGTTTGCTCCTTGGTCAGCGGAAGTAGAGGAAAGTCATTGAGCTTGTCCCTGCGGGGCAGGAGAAACCCCTGTGTCACTTCTTTGGTTTGCTGGTTGCCATTGTTGTCCCCTGTAGGATCCTCTGTATTGCCCTCTTCCTCGGGCACGCCTGTTTTTACCCCTTTGAAATCTTTCAGGATTAGGAAAGGACCAGTTTTTAGAAGGCCAGTTCCTGCTGAATCTGGGCGGCTGAACCTGGAGGAAATCTTTGACTGTCTGTACTGACTTAGCTTTTTCCTCAATGGACTTTAACACATCTTTAGCATTAGCACCAAAAAGCTTGTTCTTTTCCAAGGGTGCATCAAGAAGTTTTGCCTTAACATGATCTGGTAAAGGTTGTTCTTTTAGCCATGCATGTCTACGAATGACCGCCCCTGTCATAGCTGCCCTACATGAAGCCTCCAATGCATCATATCCACACTGCAAAAAATGACTGCTAACTTGCTGAGAATTATGCACAGCTTCCTGCAAAGACTTCCTATCTAAAGGTTCAGGAGAGGCCAAACTTTTCTGTAAATCATCTAACAAGAAATCCTGATATTGAAACATGTGAAAGAGACAATTGAGAGCTCTCATAGATAAAGTAGTGGAGGTGTAGACCTTCTTCCCCCATCTCTCTAAGGACCTTGCTTCCCTGTCGGAAGGCAAAAGATTTTTGGATGTGGTAGCTGAAACCCATTTAGGCCCCTGGGAAATTGTTTCTAAATCAACAGCATGGGCCCTAAATAAATGAGAATGGGTTTCTGGAACCCTATAGTATCTGTCAGGCTTGACAGGAGCAGGAGGAAGAGTATCAGGGGTAACACTGGAGTCAGAGTATAAATCATCCAAAACATCAAGCACAGGAGGTATAGCTAAGGGTCTGTGTTGAGGCTTTTTGAGGAAGGTTCGAAGGCGCTTTCTGGAATCAGAAAATTCCTGGCCTTGCCACTTAAAATGCTCCGTCATGGAATGCAGAACTTCCCCAAAAGAAATATCCTCAGGAGGGGAGGCCGAGGGAATGGAGTCCTCTGCATCTGAATCCTCATAGGTCTGGAAGGGCTCTTCCTGGCTTTCGGAGGGAACAGAGTCCTCAGAATCTTCATCTGAGGGCAGAAGGTCAGGGGGTTCAACCCTGGGCCTCTTTTCAGGAGGAGGCTGGGATCCCCTCTCAGGATGGGCCTGGGAGCCTCTGATCAGAGAAATTAAATCTGCGGCCATGGACATGATCTGAGTTTCAGGAGTAGTCTGAGGTAAGTTTTTAGCAGTAAGATGTTTGGACTTGCTGGCTGCCTTGGCACGTGTGTAGGCCTTGATAGACATGGACATGGGAGGCCTAGCCGCTCCACGTGCAGGAGTTACCTTATCAACAGCAATGGTCTCGGGCATTTCCTCGGTTTCGGTATCCGGAGGAAAATAAATAACTGGCGTTGGAGTGGCCTCCGGTATCGGAGGTATCGGTAATGCGGTGTCTTCGGTTCGGAGCGGTGGAATAACCGCCTCAGAGGGAACCGGAGCACTCGCGGTTAGTTTTGGCGTGGTGTCGGTTGAAGACGCGGGCCGAGGATGTCGGTCCCAGTCTTTTCGTTTCTTAGGAGTATGCGTTGTCGGTTGTTCCGACGGCATTGTATAATCAAATTTTTTGCCGAAAAAGTCTTCAGCGAACTCCGCCCGGCGCCTGAGAGTGCGCTTGTTGAAGCGAGCACAGGCGGCACAGGCCGAGACGTCGTGGTCTGGGCCAAGGCAAGGGAGGTAGTGAGAGTGGAAATCCTTATGAGGTATTTGTTTACCACAAGACAAACAATTATTTACTTTTTCAGTAATTTCTGACATCGGCTGAGGCAAGAAAAGGTCCCCAACGGGGTACTTAGCTTTTTTGATGACTTCGGTTTCGAAGAATACAGGAGCTGACCGACTGGCACTTGCGAACTGCTTCTGCTTCGGGCACCGCGCGGCAAGAAAGACTGAAGAAGATGGCGTCGGCTGATGCTTATATACTCCAGCCGCTCTGACGTCGGAGAGAAATGCGACATCAGCGCGCCGGACCCAGACTTTGGAATCCGGCCAACCGAGGGCTGCCTGAGGCAGGACAACCCATATGTTATGACTGCAGTTGCATTCTTGAAGGACATCTGAGTAGAATAAAGAAAGGGATTCTTCACTGGAATCCAACTTTTCCTCAGAAGAATTCAGAGTTCTCTGGGCCTTTTAAGAGGAGAAGAGGACCAAGGAGGAGCAGGAGCCAAAACCCACTGAGGAGGCCTTAATGACAGTAAAGCATTAAATAACCCCTGAGTAAAGGCCTACCACTCACTTTGTGGATCCCTAGGAGCAGAAGAAACATGTTTAGTTTTCCGTTTCTTTTTTTAAGGGAACATCTGCCCTAGAAAACTGAAAATGTTCTTACTCAAGACAGCATTCGACAACCGTAGTAGGAACTTCTTCCCTAAGAAGAATCTGTGGAACCCCCCCCCTTGACCCCTCAGAAACAATCAACCATGGTTCTCCCTGAACATCCGGAATGGACACCTGCATAACCTCACTGGATGTACTGCCCGCCAGATCCTCACTGGCCTCCAACCCAGTCATGGCAAAGAAATCCAACAACACAGCTAGGCGAACCGAAGGGATTGTGAAAAGCTCCTAGGCAAAAAAGGCACTTATTGTGGCAGTCTTTATGGGGAAATTGCCTCCCACACTAGAATTTACCCTTCCTTGATGGCAATAACCCTAAACAGCACAAAAAATTGAAGAAAAAGAACAAACCCCCAACTGGGTACTTCACTGCAACAATGAGGACTTCAGCAAACAGGAGAAATTACCGCAATACAAAAATGCAGTAAGAATGTCACAAAATGGATGTAGGCAAACAGACCGATAGTTAGAAACAGCGCTCGGACTGGCGGCAAAGAAGTTATGAGGATGGTACCCCTGAACGTCACCTTTATGCCCTACGCTACCTACACGAGTAGTATTTGGGTGACGTTCAACGTACCTTAAAAGCAGGGGTAAGCTATGGTAGACCAGCCAGACATTGTACTTCCATGGCAGGGAATCCCCATACGCGATGATTACTGCAGCAGTGAATGTAAGGACATCTGTAGACCAATAACGTGCCTTCCAAAGTCTTATAAACTATATACTAGAACTGATGCCAACAGAGTTTACAGTCATTTAGAAGAAAACTCAATCATGGGAAAAATCAAAAGGGTAACAAAATAAATTCATACAAAACAAAGGATCATTTGCTGTTAAATAAAGTCATAACAGAGAACTGTAAAAAGGGGAAGAATCTACGTATAGTATGGACAGACTACAAAAAAGCATTTGACAATATTCCATACTCATGGATAAAACAGTGCTTAAAAATATATAAGCTACACCCCACACTGATCGACTGCATTACAGCGACCATGGAAGTGTCAAACCACTCTGCAGTTAAGCCTCGATAAAGGGCAAATTATTACCCCAGGGATAAATTTTCAAAGGGGAATATTCCAGGGTGACCATTTGTCACCATTGCTCTTTTGTCTTGCCCTTAACCCATTAAACTGTCTACTTACCAGATTAGGTCATGGCTACAATTGGCATCCCTTTTTGTGGATGATTTAAAATTGCATATTTCATCAGATGAGGAAGGGAAAGCATAACTGCAAGTGGTCAAAACTTTTTCAGATGATATAAGAATGTCATTTGGTCTTGATAAATGTGCAAAATAACCTTTAAAAAGTACAGTTGTGTACACTTACCATAAATGTAGATGTTAGAGTGTATTCACTGTTGCAGTCATTACATTTGGGTTATCTGCTTGCAGGTAGCCCTCAGCCGGCCTGATTATCAAAGTCTTGGGTCCAGCGTCGGTTGCTGTCTCTTCTTCCATGACATCAGGTAGTCAGAGGTATAAAGCATGCAGCCGACGCCATTACATCAGTTTTTCTTGCCCCAGATGTCAGGCGCGCCCATAATGGGAAGCAATTATATACAAAGTTACACCTCCAACAAAAAGCAAATACACCAGAAAGCTTAAATACAGTAAACAAGAAGAGAGGAATAGCCAATAGATGTCAGGGGGCTGGAAGGAGGGTAACCAGGACTGCAACAGTGAATACACTAGAACATCTGCATTTATGGTAAGTGTACACAACTGTACTATGTTCTTCTTGTTTCACTGTTGCAGTCATTACATTTGGGTAGATTCCCAAAGCTAAATATGGGAGGAGGCAATTAGAGAGCATTTGGACCAGCTATTAGGCCCTGCAAGACTGTAGTGGCAAAACCAGCTCTGGATTAAGAAAAAATAGGCAAGTGGTAATGCTTGGTGAAGGTATGAACAGAACTCCAGGTAGCAGCTCCTAGGATGTCCCTGGTAGGAACACCTCTGAAAAAGGCTGTTGAAGTAGATGCAGCCCTGGTGGAATGTGATCTTATCCCCTGTGGGGTAGGTTTTCCATGGAGCTTATAGCAGAAATGAATGCAATGGCCTATCCACTTAGAAATGGTTTGATTTGAAATGACCTTCCCCTCTGCCCCTGCAGCAAAGGCAAGTAGCAGCTGTTCAGTTTTCCTGAGAGGCTTAGTACTGTCCAAATAAAATCGAAGTTGTCTGTGCACGTCCAAAGAGTGCAGTATTCGTTCTTTGTTCTGTGGATTAGAAAAGAAGGTTGGCAAATGAATAGACTGATTAAGGGCCACACTGGATACCATCTTGGGCATAAAGGAAGGATTGGTTCTGAGGGACACCCTGTCTGCATGGAAAATGATGCAGGGCTCCACTGCCATGAGGGCCTGTAATTCAGACACTCTTCTTGCTGAAGTGATGGCTAGAAGAAAGGCTGTTTTCCAAGAAAGGAATTTCAACTCTGCAGTTGCAGCTGGCTCAAAAGGAGGTACAGTGAGCTTTTCCAATACAAAGTTAAGGTCCCAGGCTGGAGTAGGGGCTCTCCTGGGTGGTCTTAAATTTTTGGCCTCTCTGAGGAATTGCTTCAGCAGGGGGTGAGAGAAGAGGGGTGGCTCAGTATTATAATGTGCTGAAATGGCTGAGGCATGAATTTTAATAGAAGAGAAGGAAAGGCCCTTGTGAAGCATCTCTTTTAAGTATTGAAGAATATGCGGTAAGCTGGGCACTGTTGTGCCCATCCCCTGAGTTTGGCTACAGGAACAATATATTTTCCACTTTTCAGCATAGGAATTTCTAGTACTAGGCCTCCTTGCCTCCAGAATGACATCCAACATTTGCTTACTGAGAGATGGTATTGGAGAGCTCAGGTAATTAGCCAGGCTGCAAGGTTCAGCTTTTGAAGCTGGGGGTGCAGAATCTGGCCCTTCTGCTGGGACAGCAGGGAAGGGGTCTGAGGCAGGTGCCATAGTTCCAACAGTGACATACTGTGCAAGAGGGGGTACCAGTGTTTGCGTGGCCAATCTGGTGCGATGAGTATTCCCCTTGGTTTGGAAGTGTATACCTTCTTACCCCATCTGTCCAGGGCCCTGCAATCTCTATCAGAGGGGGTAGGGTTTTTGGCAGTAGTAGCCCTAATGCCTTTGGGTCCCTGTGAAATGGTCTCTGGGTCCGCAGTAGGATTCTTAAAGAGGAACTTGTGAGAGTCAGGTTTCCTGGGAGACGGAGGTAAAGTGTCTGGGGCCAGGCTAGATTCCAAGAAGGCATCATCTACAATGTCCAGTACAGGAGGGATAGCTAAAGGCCTGTGTTGAGGTAGGAGTATAAATTCCCTAAGCCTGTTTTTGGAGTCAGAGTAATCCTGACTTTCCCAGCGGAAATGCTTCCTAAGAGTGTGCAAAGTTTCACCAAGAGAGAAATCTTCTGGAGGGGAAGCAGAGGGAATGGAGTCCTCTGCATCAGAATCCTCATAGGTAGATAATGGCAAATCCTGGTCATCAGAAGAAACAGAAATTTCAGAATCATGATCAGAAGAATCAGAAGGAAAATCAGTTCTAGCTCTCTTAGAGGGAGAAGACTGGCTTCCCCTAATTAGAGTAATAATGTCTTCAGCCATTCTTATTTGTTTTTTAGGCATATGGGGCTGACCATGCGGTCTGGACGTCGGTTTTCTAAGCGTGGATCGAGTTTTAGGCCTTGAAGAAGAAGATGGCATAGGTTTGATATGCAAGTCAGTAGGCCTGAATACACCCTAAGAAGCCAGTGCCTGCACAGCGGCTCCGGACCCATCCAAGGTACAGACACCCGCAGGTTACATAGTCGAAGAAGCATCTCACGGCATACTGGACTCTGAATGGGTCTCAGTTGAGGCCTGGGAATCTGAAGTAGCGGGTATCAGGGGCTGTGAAAGCGCCTCACTAAGTAGCGGCGAACTGGTGACTAGCTTAACGGAAGTGCCGTTGGCAGCTTTGGACCTATGCAGTCTGTCTCTGTCTTTATCTTTACGTTTTTTCGGAATGTCGGTAGTTGGATGGCCTACAAAGCAATTTATGGATAATTAAAACGAGTTCCAAAATAGTTTGATGTGAAAATGAACCGACGACGAATAGTTCGAGGATTGAATAAAGCACAAAACCAATAGCAAGGGACATCATGGCCTGGGCCTAAGCAAGGAATGCAGTACGAATGAAAGTCTTTATGAGGTATTTGCTTTCCACAAGTAATACAATTGTTGACTTTTACTGACATCTGTTTAGAGCAAGAAAAAGGATCCCCAACAGGGTACTCAGCTTTTTTGAAGACTTTGGTTCTGAAACTCGAAAACGAAAATTTCAGGAGTCGGCCGACTGGCACTTGTGAACTGCTTCGGGCACCGCACGGCAAGAAAGACTGATGTAATGGCGTCAGCTGCATGCTTTATACCCCTGACTACCTGACGTCATGGAAGAAGAGACAGCAACCGACGCAGGACCCAAGACTTTAATAATCAGGCTGTCTGAGAGCTACCTGCAAGCAGATAACCCACACGTAATGACTGCAACAGTGAAACACGAACATCCAGGAAAGCTGCAGTACCAAGAAAATATCAGCCTGGGACAGGAATGTGATATAAAAGAACTTGAGCAAGAGGGAGTATATAAATATTTGGGAATTGATGAATGATCAACAATAAAACATGAACAAATGAAAATAAAACTTAATAATGAATATTTTAGAAGACTAAAATTAATACTGAAAACAGAACTGACAATCTAGGAACAAAGTCCAAGCTATAAACCAATTTGCTCTTCCTGTCTTAACTTACAGTTTTAAAGTGACTGACTGGCCTCAAAATGTGGTGGATCGGTTATACAGGAAAACAAGAAGGATTTCATGCTTATCAAATGATATATAAAAATCCGTGTATACCAAGACTATATATTCCCTATTCTGAAGGAGGTATGGACCTCCTCAAAACTGATTACATGTAGAGCTCTGCAATCATAGGACTGCATACATACCTGCTGACCTCAAAAGACCCAAACGTAGTGAAATTTTTAAAACATGAGCGGAATAAGTCTAAGATGACTTCCTTGCTTAGTTTAGCAGAAGGATATCAGTGTCAAGTGGATATGGAAATCTAAATGTGCCAAAAAATCAAAAGAAAGAATGTAAGATGAAGGATCACATGAGAAGGCAAGAAATGTGGAAAATGCATAAATATAGCATGCTAGTACAGAAAATCCTTGGAACAATGTCATGTTGATCATGACTGAAAGCAGGAATGGTTAAGCAGAGGTGAATTTAAACCAAAAGACAAAAGGTTAATATTGGTGGCCGAAGATAGTGGACTATGTACATGTTGATTTACTAAGTCATTTGAACATGTGGGAGAAACAGACAAACATAGGTTTTATAACACAGAATTGGAAACAGTTGCACATCTTGTTGATGGTTGTGATATACAAATGGCAGAAAGACTGCATACTGAAAGGCATAATAATGTGGCAAGACTGTTGCATTGGGGATTGTGAAAAACATTGGAAACATGAGCCACAAAGCATTTTAGAAAATGATGAAGTTGATATCACATGGGATCACTTATTACCAACAATTCAAAAAAACAGATGAGAGAAAACCAGATATAGTAGTCCATGAAACGAAGACAAATGTAAAATTTGTCATTGAAACAGTGACTACAGTGTCTTACGTACAGAGAGACACCAAGTTATAAAATAACAAGATTTTTAAGCAGAAACAAGGGCACTGTGGAAGAGAATCTATATTATAACAACGAACGATCAGATGATCGAACGTTGTTATATCAACCCCTGAATCTCGACTACTCAAAAAACAGCGAACAACCAGAACAGCGATTTTTTTTCCCCAGGGAAAAAAAATCGCTGTTCCCAAAAAAAAAAATAAATAAATAAATAAAATAAAAACACTAAATGAAGTGGGGGGGGGGCTGTGCCCCCCACACCCCCTACTTAAATATACCAACTCCGAGATTGCACTACATTGGAGGAAACGGCACAACCCGGACATCCAGCCCAGCGATTTCTTTCCCTAGGAAAAAATTTGCTGTTCCGGCCATTCGCTATTTTGCCGGTTCGACACTTTGTGTTCGAACTAACAGCGTTCGATCATCTGATCGTTTGCTGAACTAAAGTAGACCCATGGAAGAAGGATACCTAGACAGTTCCAATGATAGCAGGAACAATGAGTCTTATAAAAAAGAATTTACAATCGTACTTAGGTATGTTACTGATACATGTAACTCCATATGAATTGCAGGAGGAGTCAGTACCGGGCACACTGCGGATGTTGCAAAGAGCACTTCTGGCTAACATCAAAGATTGAAACAATACTAATTTCAAAAACTTTAATCATACTTTAACTTAGGAATGTGGTCCATTCATGTCATGGTATTAGAAACCCAAAAGACTTGGAGAAATTAAAGATGGAAATGGAAAAGTCTACCACCCAAACTTGAAGTTACTACAGTTCATTGAAGCTATACAGGTACCAAAGACTTCCACATCAAAAAATCAATTTTATTTTAACTACGACTACACTTTTTTAGTCATAAACCATTTAATAACAAATCAAAGGAAGCAAAACAAAATATAAAGTTACTAAAATGTAGACAAAATAAGAATGTGGCCGATCTGAAAATGAGCATCAAAGTTCAAGGCATTCCACAGAATAATTGTATATTCATGATCTGGCAATTCTGTTTTCTACTGATTAGTCAGTATGTCAGGTTTACGTTTGGCTAGAAACAAGCCTGTATTAGTATACTGACATGTGATTCCACACCCTTTTTTATATTTTTTTGTCCTGAAATGCCTTCTGTATAAGGAACCAAGATTTTTTTCCTGATGCTCTTAAGTTCTCCACTCCAATACAAGTCAGGCACAAAACAAGCAATGGTAGAAATTTAAGTCATTATGTGCATTACTTGCACGTTTCTACATGCACCCATGATACTTCACAGACCTGTGGTTCATAGACTAGTTGCTGCTAATCTGGAGTACTCTCCCCCATCTTCCAGATGGACCAGCTGGCATGGACTGCTTCTTCCTATCTCCCTAGCTGCCACCTTTCACAGCCAAAGATAAAGCCTCTGTCATCAATATCAGAAGCTTTCCTGAGACACTGTCTATGAACATGTATTTTCTACTTCATGAAAAAGAGTCTGAATGAAAGGTTTATGCTGTGCATTCAAGTGCTGCACTTCATAGGCTAGCACTTAGTGGAAACTGTAAACCACATGTGAACTCCTGGAACTCTGGATATATAAATGGGGGGGGGGGGTCTTGTCTATTTTCTTCCAGTTTTGAGTTCTCCTGGGGTTCATCTAACCTTCTTGTTTGTCTCCTCAGTAAGTAACAAATGCAGTAGAGAGCCACTTCCATTTTTGGCTAACAAAGCTCAAAGTAATCTTTTTCCAATGCAGCACAATGCTCTGTTGTTCTGAGATGGCCCAACTTACACACTGCCCTAGTGTTTCTATGAAACTAGGCCTAGAAGGGCAAGCATCACATACAAAGTTAACAAACTTTCAAGTGTACAGACTCCACCACCCATCATTAGAAGGAGTTCAGTCTATCAAAATTATGTATTCCTGCCATTCTGATGCACCACTGCTTATCAAATAAAAGCTAAATAGCAAAACCAGTTACTTACTTTGACATACATCCCAAGAAATCATGCTCAGGCTGCTGGCCATCTAAATGCTGAATAAGGTGTTTCATATCAGAGTCCTTTGCTGGAGCCTTTTCTGGCTTCTCATGCTGACCTAAAAAAAGAAATGATTATCTTACTGTAATCCTTGAGAAATGCAACACCTTGCTTTCACTGTTTTGTCTTATACAGTCCTTAACCAAAAACGTAGAGAAACAAATTATTCAGCCTAGATGGCATACAGAATATTTCTACTCACTAAAATCATGAATGTTTCTATCTAAAATCAACAGGGCTTAGTAGAGACTGTATGTTGTAAAGGCTGCATACATGCAGCTTCTTGTACAGATCAGAGCCAGATTACTACGTGTTCAAGACAGGGATGCAAAGAAGTTCACCTTGAGAGCGAAGCTTGAGATGTGAATCTTGGCATCCATGTCAGGAACACAAGTAAAGGTTACGATCGGAGAGCCGATCATAAATCTTTGTAATGGATGGAGCCCTATCTGCTTCATGTGTGACAGATTACAGAAAAAAAGAAAATAAAATGCTTAAAGTGTTTAACTGCTTTGAAAGCTGGTAAAGCTATTAGTGAGCACTGCCAGAAAACAGTAGTGGAACATCTTTCAGGATTACTATTAGTGGACAGGACAAATGGTTAAAAGCAGGTACAATTTCTAAATACTGCTAATAATCCACTTAAAATATTAACAGAATGACAAGTTTTACTTCAATATGCATGTCTGAAGAATAAGACTTATGGCATTCTGTTTCTGGCATTTTTGACAGACTATAATTCGCAGTGATTGATCAGAAAATCAACCTGTTTAGTAGGGACAGGGCAAAATATGACATGAACTTGGGGACAGTTGAAAGGCAGATACAGCGAGCAGAAACTAAACTGCTTTTACTTCTGCTAAAGTCATTTGTTGGCAGGCACTATCAGTATTTAGTGTGTAGCACACAACACCCAATATTAAAAATGGTTTCCTATTAGAACCGCGAAGGTCCACTTACGCAACATCGACATGTATTCAGCGAACCGCGAAAACACTGATTATCCCGAAATGCAAAATTCGAAATATCGAATCGTCATAGTTGGCCCTTCTGCAGTATAGCTCCTTAAGGCAAGTGTGCGACAGTTACGGACCTTTGGGTTATGCTGCGGGTTAAGGTAAGTGCATACATGGTAGTATATGCAAGCTTTACTTTAGGGTTAGAAGTAGGGTTTTGTTTAGTGTATGTATGTGGTTTATTTATTTTGTTTGGGTAGGTAGTATGTAGCGGGCGGTGGGGTTGGCCAACTATGACGATTCGAGATTTTTGAATTTCACGGTTTAAGGTGTTCGGTGTTTTCGCGGTTCGCGCAATGTGTTGCTGTTTTTGCATTTGCTGAAAAGGACTTTCGTGCTTATAATATAGACTCTTAAAAACACCTAGAAAGGTGCTTAAGAAGTGTTAAACGCTTTTCTAAGCGATGTTACTATATCGTGTCTTGCTCCCTATATTAGCATTTAACAAGCTTGTCTTTCTCCTGATACTGGAGTGACAATCCATGCACTACATATGTAATTCAACCTCAACAGTAAAATGGTAAGCACTCACCTTTCATTCCCTCAGCACAAAAAAAAAAATGCCTGCTGACTGGGATGGAGCACAAGTGCATAGTTTTTTGGTCACTTTTGTGGTCATATCATATACAAGTGTTAATACCTAGTTATCTATCTTTCTACATTTTTGTTGACCAGGTTAGTCGCACTACGTTAATGGCATCTTTTCAAGGAAGATCTAAGGAGTTATTCATATCGACTAGGGTAAATCTTGCCAGGGCACTGGAGAACTTGCCCTGCTTAGGGGGGATGCTATTGTGTTTCCTTGCTAGACTAATCTCTGAACACAGTGAAGAATGTTGTAGGTACTATTTATTATTCCAGGCCCTCAGCTGTGATTAACAGTATGGCTGTTTATGCTTTCCTAACCGAAAAAAATAGTCATTTCTATTGTGGCTCCATTTGTTCAAAGTTACAAAATGGAAGCCTTGCTGATTCAGAACTACCTGAGCTGCACACAATAATATTGAAAAAGCTAGGAGGTTAGGAAGGATTGGGAATTGAGACTACATAAGCAATTCACAAAGAAACAATGCTTCTTTGTGAATCTCTTACCCAGTCTCTCTTCCTAATCCTTTCTAACCTCCTCTGATTGATTCTTACAGTTGTCATGCAATATTTTATATGCTCTACTAATTATTCCATTTTTAACAGCAACTTATGTTCTAGATTCTACTAAAAACTCTACCAGTGCTGGTCTTTTGTTTAGGACCCCCATAGCCGGCCTTAGGCATAGACCAACTAGGCGGCCGCCTAGGGCACCGCCCTAGTAGGGGTGCTTTTCCAATATTTATTTGGTGTAGGTAGACTAGGATGGGGGCACCGGGTGGTGTGGTGGGGGCGCCAAGGAGCCCTTTTGCCTAGGGCACCAGTTGACCTAAGGCTGCTCCTGAGGACCCCCCTACTTCTTTTTCTTTGCCTATACTCTGCTATCAATCCTTGACAGGGAAGGCAATCTCTAACCTGTAGTCCAAATAAATTATTGGTGTCCTCTCATTCTTTTGTTTCCCTCTCTAGTTATGTGCTCCCAGTACCTTGGTTTCTTTGCCAGTTTTCTCCAATAAATTCCAGCCCCCCTCTTGCGTACTGTCTGTATCCTTAATTGCAGTCATCCCTATCGGCAGAATCTCCTTTCTCCATTTCCCATGCTGGCTTAGTTCTTAGTATAACTTCTGCTGCTTTATGAATATAATAATCTGTATGATTACTGTTATTCTCCTTAAAGATCTATATCCAAAATCCCAGGCTCTCCTTGTTTCTTGAGCCTCCCCCTATTTCATCATCATCCCTTTCCACTTTGAACTATACATTTCTGCTTGTGCTACATATAGGAGCCTTAAATGTGTAGCTCTGAAATACCCCTTCAGATCAGGTAATCCCAATCCGCTCCATTCAACTGGAAGAATAATCTTATACTACTTGACTCCCTTGCTGTCTTCCCTTCCCAGATAAAATCCTTCAGCTCTTTACTAATTACTATCCACAACTTCTCTGGTTGTTAGAAATATGCCTGACCTGTGTATAAGACTAAATGGACTAAAACATTTTAACTGTATCTTACTATCCATATCCATATAACAGAGATTTAGTTTCTCAGTTTTTGCATAATCTTTTTTTTAGTCTCTTCCCACATATCCTTAGGTGCCACACTACAATAATTTTTAATCCATACTCTTAAGTACTTTATTTTACCACGTCAACTACCCTGAAACCACCATCCTTTCACCTATTTCACCACCTCACTCTTAATGTATCTCTAACAACTATTCCCCTGCCTCTTCTACCTCTTCCCTTCCCCTATCTCCAACCACTCTTAATTCTTACAGTCTCAAAACAACCTACCTGTCTAGTCTGTCTCCTATACTCTACCTCCCCTACATCTCCTACTAGCCACTCTTACTTTCCTTTCTTGTTTCCAAACTCCTATACAACTAGATCCTACCCACTTTAAATAAGCATCTGCCTATTAACTCATTTTGCTCTAAGTTGCTTAAATAATATTGTAACTAGTCACATTTTCTTCTGCTAATTGTTTAAAACCTTGTTTGTAACAACTCACATACTTGTCTGCCAATTGTTAATACTCTGTATAACTGAATTGCCTGAGGAGCTTTTTTTCTCTCCAGGTCTCTGCTTGTAAGATCATATAGCTAATTGTTACTAGTATGTTACTAAAATTTAATAAATTGTTTTCTAGTCCTGAGGAGCTTTTCTCCCCTGGTCTCTGCTGAAAATGAGCCAAAAGTTCAGCCAGACTAACCAGGTTAACAAATGTAAAATAAATAAATAAAATAAATGTCCCCATAAATATCGATATTGCTAAACCAGTTTGTGTGTGGGTACATAATTTACAGATACTGACTTTGTTTTAGATTAATTAATTTTGTATCCTAAAAAGATCTGAAACTGTCTGTAAATGTTCCATAATAATGAAATATCCTTTGTTGGTTTTAACAGGTATAAAATCATATCACCTGCAAATAGAGACAGCTTTTCTCGACTACCATACCAATTATATCCTTGAATTTCTGAAGCCCTTATTTTCTTTGCCAGTGGTTCTAAGTACAATGCAAATAACAAAGGGGAAAGAGGATATCTCTGCATGGTTCCTCTGCTTAAGCAGAAATTATCAGAGAGGAACCCACCACTTTAATTTTCACCTCCAATCCCTCATATATCCTCCTAATCAACCTTATAATTTTATCTTTGAATGGAAAGGCTTCCATTGTCCTGCTCATAAACTCCCAGCTTACTCTGTCAAATGTTTTCTCTGCATCAAGACCCACCACCAACAGTAGAATTTTCTTATGCTCTGCTTTCCTCTGGATCATCAGTGTTTTGTTAATGTTGTCAAATGTTTGCCTCCCCTCCACAAAACCACACTGATCCATATGTATCAATTTTGGCATCACTTTTGCCATTCATTTAGTCATTATAGACATAAACACTTTATAATCATGGTTTAGTACTGAAATTGGTCTGTATGAAACTGTGTCTGAGATCTTCACCCCCTTTATGTATTACAGCTACCACTGCTTTCTTCCAGGATGTTGGTACTTCTCCTCTTATAATACTGTTAAACAAAACCTTCCAGATTTTTAACAGTTTTTTTCCCTCCTAGCTTCCAAACTTCCACATGAATGCCATCTATTCCTGGGTACTTTCCTGTGGACCGGTTATACATAACCATTTTTATTTCATCTCCTCTTATCCTGTTAGAATTTGAGCCTCCTCTGCCTCTAACCTTGGCATATTTAATTCTTCCATAAACATTTCCATTTGCACCTTTTCTTGATTTCCATATTTCTCTGCTTTATACAGACTTTCATAGAATTTCTGACATATTTATAGTAACTCTACAGGACAGCCGACAGTCCTTTCTACTTTCTGTTGCTTGAGTTGTTGTGCTAAAAGTTTTTGTGCTCTAGGGTTATTATCAGAAACAGTTGATTAACAGCAATAATTTTAAACTCAAGCATATTATTGAGTTAATCCCTTAACTTCTGTTTAGCATTCTGCAACTGCTTCTCTTCTTGTTCTGTGAGATTCTCCCTATTCTGCAATACTTTAACATTTGTCAGTCCCTCTAAACAATTCTTGTTACCGCCTAACCATCTCTCTCTCTTTCTTTTATTTCCACCCTATTTTAAACTCCACTTTTATCCCACTCTCTAGCTATACTTTAAGAAGAAATTTCTATCTTCTCGAATAGCTTCAGAATAATTTCTACTACCCATTCCTCAAATTCCTCTCTTTTCAACAGACAGGTGGGAAAACAACAGTGTCTCATTTTTATTTCATTAACCTGTGTTTTTATTTTACTTATTATCGGGCATATGATCTGAAATGGTTATTGGGTACGTATTAAGGCTTTCACTTAAATGCATGTTCCTGTGAACTGTAAATTCTGTCTAGCCTAGCCCATTTTTTTGTATATTGAGAAATATGTAAATTCACTCTGAACTCCTAGTATTGATTTTACATCTTCCATGTCAAATATTTTCATACATTTCTTCAAAAATCTACCCTCCTTTGTTAAATTTTCCCTTCTGGGCCTTTGCTGCTGCAAATCAAATTCCAGTCCTGTAAGTGATATCCCTTGCTGAAAGCTGATTATTTATCCCAGAATTTTCTTAAGCTCCATTATACCAGTTTTAGGTGGAATATAAATACATGCCAGTGTAATCCTCCTCCCTTGCCAGTAACTCCTTAGTACTACAAATCTACCATCATTATCTTCTTTATCCCCTTCTGTCACTATTGGAACTCCTCTTGCAATTGAAAGAAGTACTCCTCTTTTCCTTTGTCCCAAGTATTCCATTGAAAAACCATCCTAAAAACCTCTATCAAATTCAGATGTTCAGTTCTTTCCAAGTGTGTCTCCAGTCTCATTGCTAATTGCACTCTACATTTTTAATATAGCCCACAACTCTTTCTTTTTTGTAGTTGCCTGTGAGATCACAGTCATTTAAAGACATTACAGAAAGAATCATTGTGCTAAAGTTATTATTCCCAGCTTTTATGTGTAACAGCTTTTTGGTTAAGTGCCTAGTTCCAGCTTTTGTTTTTCATGCATACGCTGTTGGCAGGTTGATCTTCTCTACAGTTGTCTCTTGTCATATCCATTTGAGCCTGCCATATCTTGCAATTTTTTTTGCTTTAGTGAAAGCCTTCAAAGAAAAAGACACACCTCAATATATTAGCTTAATACTAATGCTTCTGTTTTCTACTGGAGAGAGAATGAGTGCAGTTACATTATTTCCTGTAGACTGCTGATCACCAGAAAGCTTAATAACTGCTTTATAAGTCACAGCTTGGAATCTGTGCTTATATTCTGATCCTGGTGAGAGTAGGAGCACAGTACACTGATTCCTGACTCTTTCTGGTTGGAGAGTGAGTGTCTGTGCTTAACGTACCTGATTGGTTTGGTTGCTATTCGAGGCATCTACCAGAAAAAGGCTACAAGCCTGCAGACCCTTGCATCATCTGGGAAAAGACTGTGGATCAAACAGGCTGTGGCCTGCTTCTCTTCTTGGGATTGGTGCTAATGTTCTGGTGAGAGAAGAAGCAAAGGAGTATTGTATCCCAACAAATTGAAGCTGTGCTGAGACCAGCATTAGTAGTAGCCATTCATGCAACTCCCCTCTTTTCATCATTCTTGACAAGCTAATTCTTTATTTTTCAGTAAGTACTGCTTGATATCTTTCTGACTTCAGAATATCTGCCTAAATACTTCATCCTTAAATTTTCAGGGTCTAAGTATTAGTTTCCCCTCAAGTGTTTGGCTGTGCTCTGTACAGACTCAGACACCTTGAGTGACATTTTTCCTGTAAAAGGAATATATAAGGAAACAGCTCCAGTACATAGTAATAATGACCATCCCTCCTGGCATGTCTAAAGGTTAGTTCTCTGTGCTTTCTCCTATTAACCTAGTGAACATGGGCATTCTGAGGCAGTATAGCAACTGCCTCATATACACGGACAATCCTCTCCTCTTACCTCCAAACACTCAGACTTGTGAGAGATCCACTTATATATCCAAAATGGAAGCCATGCACTCTCAAGCCAAGACCGGAATAGCTGGTCAAGAAGGTCATCACACAGCCCTCCAGAACACCCACCATCACAGCTCTCACATAAAACCACAAACCACACACCCACCTTCACAGAGGCTCTCAATAGAAATCTACCCAAACAGCAGAGACGTCCAAGGCAGAAATGAACTCGACCACCATAATACAGCACAAACCACAAGACACATAGTTCACCTACACAGTGTGCCCCTCTACCTAAGTCCCTAAGGCAAAATAGCCTGCCCAAAACACTAATCATAGGTGACTCGATAGTGAGGCACACTGATGTCCCACTCACTAGGTTGAATAAGGAGAAGGTAACAGTCAGCTGTCTATCGGATGCCAGAATCCAACACAAAACATACGCACTCAGGTCACTCCACAACAAGTACAAGTATGACTCCGTCATTGTCCATGTGGTGAATGACCTGAGATGCACCTCCGTGGACTATATGAAAGGAGACATGGAGGAGCTCTCGGATTATGTGGCCCAGGCAGGTATGAGGCTAGCTCTGAGCAGCATCCTACTGTCTCCCAGAATTATACCGCAGTACAAGCAGAAAATGATTGACTTCAGCAATTGGCTAAGTTTCTGGTTGTCATTCTAAGAGGATCCAGTATCTGTCAGCTTGGGATGACATGATTGACAGACCTCGATGCCTTGCCAGAGATGGCCTGCATCTGTCACCCCTGAGCTTCCGGATACTGGTTAAGGCTCTTGCCACCCCTATAGTGGTTTTTCTTAGGCGATGTTCCAAAGACCAAAATACCACCGGAACAGCTATAAATAAATGTAGTCTGTGGGTCATGCTGCTCAATGCTAGAAGTCTAAATCTCAAGATGCACTTGCTTGAAGCACTCCTCAAAATGGAGAACATCGACATTTGTGCTGTAACAGAGACCTGGTTTAAAGCAGCAGAAAGCACCCCTGCGCTACCAGGATACAACTCATTCCACACCTTTTGTCCCCAGAACATGGACAAAAGTTCTAAAGGCGATGGTGTCTCCATATTCAAAGGATATGCACACCTCCAGACTAGTAGCCCAGCATAACGCATCTGAGATACTTCAGGTACAACTAACATTGGCTAAGACGGCGATTCAGGTTGTAGCCTGCTATAGGTCCCCAACCATGTCCCAAGACTCTCATTCCATGTTCCTAAGCATTGTGGAAACTTTTAGGGTCCAACCCAACACTCTCATACTAGGTGACTTCAACTACCCATCCATCAACTGGGAAAACTTCTCATGCACCAATACACTGGTCCAACGCTTCCTGGAATTCATCAATTCCAATGCCCTGGACCAGCTCATTCTTACCCCCACTACAGGAAGCAACATCCTTGACCTGGTTATTACTAACATGGGCAACTGTTGCTCTACACCAATAGTCAATTCCTCCCTTGTTAGATCCAACCACAAACTAATCACCATGGAAATCCACATCTCACCCACATCCCCCCACAAAGGTAACCACCATGAAAAACATCTCCAAAGCTGACTTTGGGATCCTAAAAACAGGTGGCTAACCTCATAGCACCCATGTCAATGGAAAATAGATGGACGACTGCCGAATCATACACCAATGCACTGAACGAACACGTACATAAATGCATGGAACTAGCCATACCCAAAAGAACCAAGATGTTCTCCTCCAAAAAAGGGAAGCCAATCTGGTGGTCCCCTGCTATTAATAAACTCTACAACAGAAGGAAGAAACTGTTGCAGAATAAGGTGAAGTCCCAAGACTGGAAAAACTCCCTTATTAGCCTCAAAAAAAGTTGAGATCCCTCATCAAAACCTCTAAAGCCAGCTATGAAGGCAGAATTGCGGCAGACACTAAAAACAACCACAAAGCCTTTTATAGTTGCATCAAAAATCTCCATGGCAACACCTACGTTTTCTCTGAGCTACTGCACAATGGTACCTCCTATACTGAGTCAACAGATATTGCCAATTCAATGCCAACTTTACCCCTCACTCCCCCCCCAAAGGACCAATCAGAATACCAGAGATAGGCCAGGCACCCAGCATTACTATAGCACATGTTAAAGCTGCATTGTCCAAGGCCAAGAATACAGCTTCCATGGGACCCGACAATATCCCTGGATGTGTTCTACGTGAACTACAAAGTGAACCAGCACCACATCTGTGTGCCCTGTTCAATGACAGCCTCACCTCAAGCTTTGTCCCTACTGAATGGTGCATTGCTAAAGTCATCCCTCTCCATAAAGGGGGAGCAACTACAGACCTTGGGAATTATCGCCCCATTAGCCTGACGAGTCTGATATGTAAGGCTATGGAGTGCATCATCATGGATCTAATTAACAGGGATACAGGGAATCTCCAAACTCTAGATCCCATGCAATTTGGTTTTGTGAAAGGTAGATCATGCTTGCTCAACCTGGTTGATTTCTTTGAGTCAGTCACCAGAGCTGTGGATGAGGGAAAGGCAGTTCATACGGCCTACCTTGATCTGGCCAAGGCCTCTGATACCATTCCCCACTCAGAAATTACTGATAAACTCACCAAACTAGGCATCAACCCCTATATCACTAGGTGGGTTGCAAATTGGCTCACAGACAGAACCCACAGTGTGAAAGTACCGGACTTCAAGTCAGACTGCCGACCAGTCATGAGTGGAGACCCACAGGGATCAGTCCTGGGTCCTCTCTTGTTTGTATCTACTTCTCAGAAGTCCAGGCCAACATGGAGGGACTCTGGCTGACCAAGTTCACAGATGACTGCAAGCTGGGAGCCACTATTAACTGCCCAAGTGATGCAGACATCCTACAGAACGGCCTCACTGAGAGCAATGACTGGTGCCATGGCTTTAAGCTTAATGCCAAAAAATGCGTTGTCATCCCGTTTGGGAAAAACTCAGTCCCCACTAATTACAACATTGATGGGAGCCTACTGAACACTGAAGGCATTATAAGAGATCTGGGGACACAGGTTGACAGCAACCTCTCCTTCAACCACCACATTGCATCGTTTTCAGAACGTCCTTCTGTGTGACATCTCATTACCAAGGGTTTTGCATCCAGGAAGAAAGAGATCATCCTCTCTCTCTACTCTTCCATTAGGCCAATCATCGAGTATAATGCCCCATTTGGCATGTACCTCACTAGACACATGCAACAGTGGAAAGGCCACAGAAGTACCTCATGAAGAGGATCATAGGCCTTAAACACATCGTACATGAACAAACTCAAAAAACTCCAGCTATTCTCTGTCTCATATCGTCTACTAAAGAGGCAATCTCTGCTTGACTTACAAAGCCATGTCTGACCCAGCTCGGTTAGAAATGCTACATCTAAATAAATCCCAATCCCTCTACACCACACGCTCCAGAGAACTCAACCTCATTACCACAATCAACAGAACATGCTGGAGGGACATGTTCATAACCCAGAGACTGACCATGCTCTGGAACAGACTTCCCATACATGTCAAGCAGAGCACCTCACTGGCCCTCTTCAAGAGAAATCTTGATGAGTGGATGGGAAACAGAAAGGTCACCCCGGGCATCACTCCAATGGCTCTACTTGATAGAGGTACTGGGATCTAATGTTGGGCGGTACGATGCCTGGGCATTTCTATGGGCTAGGCTTGTAAAGGCTCTAGGGCCATTAGCCTAGTACACACCTATGAACCTATGAACACACAAAACTATGTACATCTTTAAATATTAAAGTTTTACCTTCCTAAACAGAAATAAGTGTTCCAAACTGAGAGCCATGCTCACAAACTTGGATTAACCTAAAAGAAACTTTATCCATGCTAAGATGCATGGTACAGCCTGTGCTTCTACTAAGTGCTGTCTTTGTCTGATCTTTACAGCTCTTCCAGCTGGGAAAACACTTGAATACTATTAGAAAACATTATCTCCTAGTCATTATCTTTATCAGATTGCCTCCATGGATACATGAGTACCAGATTCAAAGTTGCTACCAAAATTTATTTGCTAGAAAAAAGCTTTACAATATTCGATGTTATTATCCATTTACTTATTTCCTCTTAAAACTTGTTACTAGATCAAGTTATGGGCCTTAATCCAGTCATTCCCCTATTTAAGAATAAGAAAAAGTACATCAGTTTTTATTTTGTCATGCTCTTTTGACCAGAATTTTCTTCTTTTTTATATTGCAGTGCCTGCATTTCTTAAAAATGAACAAGGAGAAAGAGAGAAGAAGGGAGAAAAAAAACAGGAGCACCTGTTTACATTAGTATACGGATTACACTTTAAAATCACTGAAAAACTATTTTATAGCATGCAAATAAAATCAAATATTACTATTAATAAAAACACTGTTTTACTTAGAGTTAACTTTCTCCTTCCTGTTCTTCTCTCAATTATTTTTCTGAACATTAAGGACATGAAATAGGGCATATGTCCCTACAAATTTAACAAAGTAAAAAAATCCAATATTTCCAGATTTTCTTTTTCTTTCATGTTTCACAAATATAATTATTGCTTTGTAATTCCACATTTGTCAATTTCCAAGTTACTGGCTTTATTCCTGTTCCTTCCCATCTCCCAGATCTTGTCTCTGCTTAATTTCCTACGTACTCTTGATTCTTCTAGTCAACTGTTGTACTTTTTTCCCTCTCTGAAGAATTTTCCATTGAAACATTGGAAAAGGTTTCACTGGCACAGTCTCTCTGTGGTCTTTGCTACCAGAAGAACAGGAAACAGAATTTTCTTCTATTTCACAGTTCACTTTTTGTTGGACAAACTTCTGTATTTCCTCCTTAGCACGTACTGCCTCAAAAAAATGATTTTGTCCCTCCAGGAAAGAATATTTTGAAGATAGCTTTGTATAGCAGTTTGAATCTCATGCCTGCTTCTCATCATTTACTCGTCTTCTGCCTGGTATACAGTGAGTAATCATTATCCACACAGTACTTTCTCCAACTTTTAGTACTTTGTCCTTCTGCCACAGTTTCGTCAGAATCAACCCCTTATGCTGGCAGGATTACATCTTTACTATTAAAGGTATAGGTTGCTTTCTCATACCAAGGTTTGGATCATACACACAATGCGCCCTTTAAATTAACAACTCCTGCAGTGGAATACCAGTCCAATGGCTTATCTGCCCTTTCATGAAATTAATAGTCTGTTCCTTCCAGCTTCTCTGGTACAGCAGAAAATCTCAGGTTTTTCCTATGTGCTCTGCCCTCTAATTCTATTATTATTTTTTTTAATATCTCTTCTTGAGCAGTCTCATATTCACCCAGCCTTTTCTTCATTTCGACCTCTGATTTTTATTTTGCAATTTTATCACCTTATCTGAATATCAGTTTAAAGCTTCTTCCATTTTTTTCCAGCCTTTTATTTTAGTTGCTATACTCCATCAGTGTTTTGTTTATTTTAATCAGGTCTGTGTGCAGTAGTCTTATATTTTCCTCTAGGTTGCTGGAGGTCATGCCTAGAGCTTGTACTGATTTTTGCTGAACAGCTGCAGTACTTTTCCCAGTCAGTGTTTTTTTCATCAACTTTTGTAGCAGATTTTCTTTCAGGTCCTCAATTTTTTTCCTGGCATCCAGTCAGTGCACTTACTAGCCAGTTACTGAAATTTATCCAGAAATATAAGTTCACTGGTCTTCTCAGCTAGAATTAAGCTGTTGGTCAATGAACAGCCATCTTGGAAGTCTGGGTAATTAATTGCTGAGCAGGGAGAGGGTGAGTTAGAGGTTTTCTTTATAACCAGCAGTGATAAATCTATTTCTTTAATGGTACAGGGAAAATAAGTAAAGAAGGGGTGATGAATCAGAATGCTGGAATATAAAGTCTTAGTGACATTTCAAGAGAAGGGTATACACATGGTGTTCTAATCTTACCTCTCTGGCACAGAGAATTAATAGACCAGCAGGATTTGTTAGAATAAGGGAAAACTGAGTTTTATTTGAAGAATGTTTTTAGGATTAGTATTGGTTGTGCACCATTTTTACGAAAGTTAGACGACAAAGAATAACCTGATGCATAGTGGGTAAAGGGGGTTGAGCAGTGATCATCCTGCTCAGCTTCTTTGGAATAGCAAGGTCCGGCTCACCTGATCTGTATGCTGGAACAGGTGGGCAAGGAGCAAAAAAGCCAACAATTTTAAAAAGGGAGCAGAAAGTAAATTGATAGAGCTGTGGGATAAGATGAACTATTGATGGATCAAATAATAAGGGGAGCCCTAGCCTTTGTAAAGGACTGTAAACAGGGAGGAGGGGTTACATAAACTGCAATGATGAGCTTATTGGTATACTTTTTAAAGGACATATGGGAGGAAGGCTTGATAGAAATGGAAAATTCAGAGCAGAATTGTGTATCACAGGACACAGGCAGTGGAGAAACAGTAGCACAACTACTGAGGAGATATTCTAGTAGGATAGGCAAGGGAACAAATATTAAAAGAGGGAGGGATAAGATTATCATGTGAGAAAGGGGGAAACAGTGAGACAGCACTAAGGGATATGAGGAAATGAAAGACAGGAGGGTAAGGTTGCAGCAAGTTATGAGGAGGAGAAGGTGCAGGGCAGGGGGACTCCCAAAAAGCTAGGTGCAGCACTGCCATAATTATTGTAGAAGTTTGGTAGGTCTGGCATGACCTATAAAACAGAGAACTGCTAACTCTGAAATGGAAAGTACTTAAGATACATATGTATATGGGACTTTCAAGATGGCTGAGCAACACCTTCATTTCAGCTCTCTCAATGTGAAAATAGAAAGTCAAAAAAGAGAAACAGTCAATGTCTCTTTTGAGTAAATTTCAGTTAATAGTAAGTGCATTTCCTGGTTGCCAGCAGAGTAGAAATTCAGAGAACATGAAAGAAAATCAATCACAAAAGTTGAGGCGAAAACACTGGCTGTGAAGAATCCTGCAGCTGTACAGCAAAATGCAGTTCAAGCTCCAGGTCTGTTGCAAGTCATGACTTCCAGTAAGCTACAAGAAAAACATAAGTCAAATGTGCTGTGAGCTGATAAAATAAATGAAACACTAAAGGAGTATATCAATTCAAATAAAATTATGGAAATATGGAAGAAGGTTTAAACAAATATTCAGATGAGCTGATAAAACTGCAAAATCAGAAGTCAAAATGAAGAAAAGTTTGGTTGAGTATGAAAATGCACAATAAGAGATGTTTGAAAAAATGGCAGAATTAAAGGAAAGGGCACATAGGGAAAACCTGATATGTTCTGCTGTACCAGAGAAACTGTGCGGAACAGACTCTATTAATTTAATGAAAGCACAAATAAGCAACTGGACTGGTATTTCACAGCAGTTGTTGTTAATTGGAAGGGTGAACTGTGTGTATCTTCCAAACCTGACCATATGAAAGCAGTCAAGACCTTTAATAGTAAAGATGCAATCCTGCCAGCAGAAAGAGTTGATTCTGATAAAACTGTGGCAGAACAACAAAGTACTAAAAGTTGAAGACAGTAGAGTGTCTGTGGAAAATGATTACTCACTGTACTACAGGCAGAAGATAAATTTATTCCAGCAACCAGGGAATGTCGAGAAGCTGGTGTGAGATTCAAGCTGCTGTATCCAACTATCTTCAGAATATTTTTTTTCCTGGAAGGACAAAGTCATTTTTTGATGCAGAACATGCCAAGAAGAAGATACAAAAGTATGTCCGACAAAAGCTGAGCTATCACACAGAAGAGGATTCTGCTTCTAATTCTTCTGATAATAAAGCTCATAGAGACACATATGTCTGTTTGAGAGACAGAAGAAAAAAAAAAGGAGTTGACTAGAAGAAAGTACAGTTTTGTACCTACCATAAATGTAGATGTCCGATTGGTATGCATCTGCAGTCATAACATATGGGTTGGCCTGCCTCAGGCAGCCCTTCGGTCGGCCGGATTCCAAAGTCTGGGTTTGGCCTCGGCTGATGTCGCACTTCACCCGACGTCATAGCTCCTGGGGTATAAAGGCATCAGCCGATGCCATTTTCCTCAGTGTTTCTTGCCCCAGATGCCAGGTGCCCTCTAGGAAGGCTAAATTTGGATAAAAGTAGAAAATTCCAAACAGTAGAAAGCAAAAAGTATATATACATATATACATACAAACAAATACACCATAATAGATTCCCCCAGCTAGCTAAGAGAGGGGTAAGTACCCTAGGAATACCACAGAGGGGAAGGAGGGTGGGTAATCCTGACTGCAGATGCATACCTATCGGACATCTACATTTATGGTAGGTACAAAACTGTACTATTTCCTTCAAGGATGCATCTGCAGTCATAACATATGGATAGAATACCATAGCCAAACTGGGGGAGGAGGCACTAAGATAATGATGGTGTAGTTAAGATCCCTTGTAAAACTGCAGTTGCAAAACCTGCTCGGGATCTGGAGTATAAAGGAAGATTGTAATGCTTGGCAAATGTATGCACGGAGCTCCAAGTAGCAGCTTCTAAAATGTCTTTGGTAGCCACTCCTCGTAGGAAAGCTGTAGTGGTGGCTGTAGCTCTTGTGGAGTGAGGCCTGATATTTTCAGGAGTTGTCTTTCCATGAAAAGAGTAGCAGAATTGAATGCAATTTCCTATCCATTTTGAAATTGTCTGTTTGGAAATTGCTTTTCCTTGCACTCCTGTTGCATATGCTACCAGAAGCTGGTCAGTTTTTCTGCTGGTCTTAGTTCTGTCCAGATAGTAACGCAGTTGTCTGTGTACATCCAAGGTGTGCAGTAGTTTTTCCCCCCTGTTCTGTGGGTTAGGGAAGAACGTAGGTAAATGAATAGCTTGGTTCAAGGATACCCTGGATACCACCTTTGGCATGAAAGTAGGATTGGTTCTCAGAGACACTCTATCCTGGTGAAAGATAAGGAAAGGCTGCACTGCCATTAATGCCTGTAACTCGGATACCCTTCTTGCTGAAGTGATTGCTAGAAGGAAGGCAGTTTTCCAAGATAAGAACTGTAAGTCTGCTGATGCTGCTGGTTCAAAAGGGGGAAGTGTTAATTTTTCCAGCACAAAATTGAGATCCCATGTAGGCAGAGGTGGTTTCCTTGGAGGTTTTACATTTTTGATCCCTCTTAAAAATTGTCTGAGGAGAGGGTGAGAGAAGATAGGAGGATCCATGTTGTACTCTGCTGAAATTGCTGAAGCATGAATCTTAATGGAAGAATAGGACAGGCCATTGTGGAACAGTTCTGCTAAGTATTCTAAGATGTGGGCTAGGTTTGCCAGTGTGACATTTGTTCCCTTTCATGCACTCCAAATGAGGAATCTCTTCCATTTGGCTGAGTATGTTTTCCTTGTGGAGGGTCTGCGAGCCTCCAGGATAATGTCCTTGACCCTCTGAGATAAATCAGATTGGTTTTGTTTTATGCAATTTTCCAGGCAGTTAGCTGCAGCGTTTTCAAGTTTGGATGCAGTGTCTTGTAGTTGTTCTGCGTCAGAAGTAAAGGCCATAGAGGTAGAGGCCATGAGTTCGTCCGAGACATGCTTCTCAGAAGCGGGTACCAATGCTGCCTTGGCCAGTCTGGAGCTATCAGAATTATCTTTGGCTGTTCCTCCCTGATCTTCAGTAGAACTTTATACATCAGTGGGAGAGGTGGAAAGGCATAAACTGTCAGGGCCTTCCAACTGAAAGAAAGGAGTCCACCTTCCAGGCTTGTGGGTGGTATTCTCTTGAGCAGAATTTCTTCAGTTGGTGGTTGAGTGGGGAGGCGAACAGGTCTATCTCTGGCATTCCCCATTTCTTTGTTATGTTTTTGAAGATGTCTGGATGCAGCATCCATTCGTGAGCATCCGTGGTAGTTCTGCTTAAGCTGTCTGCTAGTGAATTCTCTTTTCCTGGTACGAATCTGGCCTGCAGTTGAATGTTGAGATTCAGGCCTAGGTTCCACAGGTCCATTGCCATCCGGCATAGAGGGTAGGAATGCGTGCCTCCCTGTTTGTTGATGTACCACATGACTGTGGTATTGTCCGTCCTTATCAGCAGGTGTCCTTGCTGGAGGAATGATTTGAATGCCTCGATTGCATGCTTCACTGCCAGCATCTCCTTTAGATTTATGTGTAGATTCAGCTGGTCTTGGGACCATAGGCCTTGGATACACTTGTCTTCCATGTGTGCCCCCCAGCCTAGGTCTGAGGCGTCCGTGGTGATGGTCTGCCTTGGTTGTGGTTTGTAGAAAGGCAACCCTCTGTTGGACTGGCAGTCCTGAGCCCACCACAGGAATTCTTTTTTCAGGCATGGAATGATTGGTATCATGGTTTCTAGACTGTGTCTGTGTTGAGACCATACATTCCTTAGGTACCATTGTAATTTTCTCATATGCAGCCTGGCATGTGGGATCAAGATTATGCAGGATGCCATGTAACCCAGGGCCTGCAGGACTTTCCTTGCAGTAAGCTGAGTTTGTCTTGTCAATGCCATGAAGTAGACTGGTAGTTGCTTTTGTTTTTCTTCTGTGAGAAAAGCCATCTGAGTTATTGTGTCCAGTTCTGCACCCAAAATGTTATCCTTTGGGATGGCACTAGTCTTGACTTCTGTATGTTGACTGTGTATCCCAAGGCTTGCAGCAGTTGTATGACATAGGCCAAATCCTTTATTATTTTTGTCTTGTTGTCCGCTTGTATTAGGCAGTCGTCCAGGTATGGGTAGATCTGAATTCCCTGAAGCCTGCAATGTGCAATTACTGATGCCAGGCATTTCGTGAATACTCTGGGCGCAGTAGATAAGCCAAAGGGCAATGCTGAGAATTGATAATGCTCTGATCCTGCAAGAAATCTGAGGTGTCCTCTGCAATCTGGTCGTATAGGGATGTGCAGGTATGCCTCCTTGAGATCTGGAGTCACCAGCCAAGACTCCTTGCCCAACATGGGAAGAAGTTGCTGTAGGGTCAGCATCTTGAATTTTGGTACAATGAGATATGTGTTTAGTGCGGACAAGTCGAGAATAGGCCTCCATTGAGTTTCTTTTCTTGGTACAAGGAATAGTCTGGAGTAAAATCCTTGGCCTTGTTCCATAGATGGTACTTTTTCTATTGCTCTCATCTTTAGTAAGTTGATGATTTGTTTTAGAGCCTCTGACTTCTGGCTTGGTGGAAGGTTTGGCATTCCTCTCTTTTTTGGTAAAGTGTGGAAGTGAAACCTATAGCCTTTGTCTATTGTTTGCAACGTCCATTTGTCTCCTGTAATGCAATGCCAGTTTTTTGAAAATAAGGCTAGCTTTCCACCCAAGGGTGCTTCCAGTTGTTCCCTGGTAGGCGGAATCAGAGCCAAGTCATTGTGTCTGTCCTGTGGAAGTGGTTGCAGTCGCAGCTGTGGCGGTACTCCTCTGGCTGGCAGGTTGCCACTGACGATCCTTGTAGGCACCCCTTGATTGACCTCTGCCTCTTGGCCGTCTATTTCTGCCTCTCTGTGCTCTGGAGGTGTCTGGAAAGGACCAATTCTTTGAAGGCCAATTTCTGCTGAACCTCGGAGGTTGGACCTGCAGAAAATCCTTGACTGTTTGCACAGATTTTGCTTTTTCTTCCACTTTCTTTAGAACCTCCTGTGCAGGGGAGCCAAATAAACTTTGTTTCTCCATAGGGGCATCTAGGAGTTTAGACTTAACATGGTCTGGCAAGGATTGCTCTTTTAGCCAGGCATGCCTTCGAATCACTGCTCCAGTCATAGCTGATCTAAATGAAGCCTCCAGTGCATCATAGCCACATTTTAAGAAATGATTACTGACCTGCTGAGAGTTGTGTACCAAATCCTGAAGGGACTTACGGTCTAAAGGTTCAGGAGAGGAAAGCTTTTTATTCAGCTGATCTAACAAAAATTCCTGGTACTGTATCATGTGAAATTGACAGTTTAAAGCCCTGGCAGAAAGAGTAGCAGATGTATAAACCTTTTTACCCTATCTCCCTAATGCTCTTGATTCTCTTTCAGAGGGTAGGGGGTTTTTGACAGAGGCAGCTGCAACACCCTTAGGGCCCTGAGAAATGGTTTCTGGGTCTGCAGCATGGGCCTTATACAAGTGGAAGTGAGAATCCGGGACCCTGTAGTATCTGTCAGGTTTGGCAGGGGCCGGGGGAAGAGAATCAGGGGCAGAACTGGCATCAATCTATGCATCATCAACAACTGATAGTACAGGTGGTATGGCTAAAGGCCTATGCTGTGGCAAGTGTAAAAAAGTCCTTAGCCTTTTCCTAGAATCAGAAAAATCCTGACCCTGCCATTGGAAATGTTCCCTCATTGAGTGTAGAGTTTCTCCAAATGAAAATTCTTCTGGGGGGGAGGCAGAAGGAATGGAGTCTTCTGCATCCGAATCCTCATAAGGTGAGTATGGTCCTTCCTGATGGTCTGATAAATCTGATCCATCCGAGGAATAGTCAGAGGAGAGAGGTTCAGGGGGTTCAGTCCTAGGCCTTTTTTCAGGAGGAGGTTGTGAGGCCCTGTCTGGGTGAGGTTGGGATCCCCTGATCAGAGAAATAAGGTCCTCAGCAAGGCTAAGAATCTGAGTACTTGAGGAAGGTCTGTGAGAGGGAGCTTTTGTAGGTAAGGCCTTGGAAAGTTTAGCTGCTTTAGCCCTAGAGAAGGCCTTAATAGACATAGAAGCAGGGGGTCTAGCTGCCCCACGTGCAGGAGTAGAGCTGTCCAACTGAATGGTGTCGGACAATTCTTGTGCGCCTACTTCTTCGGTAGGAATTTCTGTAGCCGACTCAGCCGGGACCTCTATAGCCTCGGTTGTCGGAGGCATGCTTTCGGCAGAAGGAAGAACCGAGGACTCGGTTTCAGCCGAAACCGAGACACTCGCGGTAGGCTTAACCGTGGTTTCAGCCGAAACCGCGGGCCGCGAGTGTCGGTCCTTTTCCTTGCATTTTTTGGCTAAATGTGTAGTCGGAGTCTCCGACGGCATTTTATATGCAAAAGCGGGACCAAAAAAACTCTTCTGCAAACTCCGACCGACGTCTAAGTGTTCGTCGGTTGAAGGAAGCACAGGGTAAACAAGCTGATACGTCGTGGTCTGGGCCTAAGCAAGGAAGGCAGTAAGAGTGGAAATCCTTATGAGGTATTTGTTTCCCACAAGTTAAACAATTATTTACTTTGTCTGACATCGGCTGAGGCAAGAAAGAGTCCCCAACGGGGTACTTAGCTTTTTTAGAAGTCTTCGGTAGCTGAAATCTCTGGATCTGACCGACCGGCTCTTGCGAACAGCTTCTGCTTCGGGCGCCGCGCGGCAAGAAAGACTGAGGAAAATGGCGTCGGGTGATGCCTTTATACCCCAGGAGCTATGACGTTGGGTGAAGTGCGACATCAGCCGAGGCCAGACCCAGACTTTGGAATCCGGCCGACCGAAGGGCTGCCTGAGGCAGGACAACCCATATGTTATGACTGCAGATGCATCCTTGAAGGACATCTAGGAGTATGTTAGAAATGAATCAGAGACCAGGTTTAGGAGACGGAGCTCAACAGGAAGAAAACCAGCAACTCAAATATTAACAAATAAATGTGGATTTACCAGGAATCAATTACATATGTGAAATATGACAGAACAAGAAAACCTTGAAATACTGGATTTTTTGACTCTGTTAAACTTGCAGGCGATTCCTAAGCAAATGCCCTAGTTCATGTCATTAATGCTTGGAAGAATATTAAAGAGAGGGGAAGAGGAAGGTAATAAGTAACTAAGTAAAACAAATATTAAAAGTATTTTCTATAAAACATGACATACTGCATACTATAAAGTAAAGCATTTTCAGTTATTTTTGTGTGTAACAGGGATACTAAAATAAACACGTGCCCCTCTTTTTTCCTTCTTTTTTCTTTCTTGTTCAGTTTTAAGAAATATAAGCATCGCAATGTAAAAAGAGAAGAAAGCCTGGATAAAAAAGCGTGATATAAATAAAATTGTTTATTTATTTATTTATTTTTACTTTTGCATAGGGGAATGACTGGATTAAGGCCTTGGTTTGATCTAATACGACATTTTAAGGGGAAACAAATAAATAAATAAAAGAACACTGACTATAGAGTGTTGGATACAGTGATGTTTATGAAGCTGGAAACTGATGGTGTAATGATCAATGTTGTTAGTGCATATGCTCCACAAGTTGGGTGTGCGATGGATGAGAAAGAAATATTTTGGAGCGAGTTGGATGAAGTAGTGATGACTAACCCAAGGGTGAGAGAGTGGTGATTGGAGCAGATTTCAATGGGTATGTTGGTGAAGGGAACAGAGGGGATGAGGAAGTGATGGGTAGATATGGTGTTAAACAAAGGAATGCATTAGGTCAGATGGTAGTGGATTTTGCGAAAAGGATGGACATGGCTGTGGTGAATATGTATTTTAACCAGAGGGAGGAGCATAGGGTGACATACAAGAGTGGAGGACGATGCACACAGGTAGATTATATCTTATGTAGAAGGGCCAGTTTGAAAGAGATTGGAGACTGTAAAGTGGTGATCGAGGAAAGTGTAGTTAGGCAGCATAGGATGGTGGTTTGTAGGATGACGTTGGTGATCAAGAAGAGGAGGAAAAGAGGGGGGACAGCACCACGGATCAAATGGTGGAAATTGAAAAAGGGTAATTGTGAGGTAGAGTTCAGGGATGAGTTAAGACAGGCACTGGGTGGCAGTGAAGAGTTACCAAATAGCTGGGTAAACTACAGCAGAGCTAGTAAGGGAGACTGCTAGAAAGGTGTCTGGTATGAAATCTGGACAGAGGAAGGAAGACACGGAGACATGGTGGTGGAATGAGGAAGTACAGGAGAGTATACAGAGAAAGAGGTTGGCAAAGAAGTGGGATTGTCAGACAGATGAAGGAAGTAGACAGGAGTATAAGGAGATGAGGTGCATGGCAAAGACAGAGGTGGCGAAGGCTACGGATAAGGCATACAAAGAGTTGTATGAAAGGTTGGACACCAAGGAGGGAGAAAAGGACCTGTACCGATTGGCTAGACAGAGGGACCAAGCTAGGAAAGATGTGCAGCAGGTAAAGGTGATAAAGGATAAGGAGGGAAACATACTCACAAGCGAGGAAAGTGTGTTGAGCAGATGGAAGGAGTACTTTGAAAGGTTGATGAATGAAGAGAATGAGAGGGAGAGAAGGTTGGATGATGTGGGGATAGTGAATCATGAAGTGCAATGGATTAGCAAGGAGGAAGTAAGGATAGCTATGAAGAGGATGAAGAATGGAAAGGCTGTTGGTCCAGATGACATACCTGTGGAAGCATGGAGGTGTTTAGGTGAAATGGCAGTGGAGTTTTTAACCAGATTGTTTAAAGAAATCTTGGAAAGTGAGAGGATGCCTGAGGAATGGAGAAAAAGTGTTTGGTACTGATTTTTAATAATAAGAGTGATGTGCAGAGCTGTAGTAACTACAGAGAGATTAAACTGATCAGTCACAGCATGAAGTTATGGGAAAGAGTAGTTGAAGCTAGGTTAAGAAGGGACGCGATGATTAGTGATCAGCAGTATGGTTTCATGCCAGGAAAGAGCACTACAGATGCGATGTTTGCTCTGAGAGTGTTGATGGAGAAGTACAGAGAAGGTCAGAAGGAGTTGCATTGCGTTTTTGTAGACTTAGAGAAAGCATATGACAGGGTGCCTAGAGAGGAGTTTTGGTATTGTATGAAGAAGTCGGGAGTATCAGAGAAGTATGTAAGAGTGGTACAGGATATGTACTACGGTAGTGTGACAGTGGTGAGGTCTGCGGTGGGATTGGCAGATGCGTTTAAGGTGGAGGTGGGATTGCATCAAGGATCAGCTCCGAGCCCTTTCTTATTTGCAATGGTGATGGACAGGTTGACAGACGAGATCAGAAAGGAGTCCCTGTGGACTATGATGTTTGCAGATGACATTGTGATCTGTAGTGAGAGTAGGGAACAGGTGGAGGAGACCCTGGAGAGATGGAGATATGCTCTAGAGAGAAGAGGAATGAAGGTCAGCAGGACTAAGACAGAATATATGTGTGTGAATGAGAGGAAGGATAGAGGAATGGTGAGGATGCAAGAAGTAGAGGTGGCGAAGGTGGATGAGTTTAAATACTTGGGATCACTAGTTCAGAGTAATGGTGAGTGTGGAAGCAAGGTGAAGAAGGGAGTACAGGCAGGATGGAGTGGGTGGAGAAGAGTGTCAGGAGTGACTTGTGGCAGACGAGTACCAGTAAGAGTGACAGGAAAGGTCTACAAGAGGGTAGTGAGACCAGCTATGTTATATGGGTTGAAGACAGTGGCAATGACAAAAAGGCAGGAGTTAGAGCTGGATGTGGCAGAGTTAAAGATGTTAAGATTTGCGCTGGATGTAACGAGGGTGGACAGGATCAGGAATAAGTATATTAGAGGGTCAGCCCGGGTTGGAAGGTTTGGAGACAAAGCCAGAGAGGCAAGATTACATTGGTTTGGACATGTGCTGAGGAGGGATGCTGAGTATACTGGGAAAAAGATGCTAAGGATGAAGCTACCAGGTAACAGGAAAAGAGAAAGGCCTAAGATATGGTTTATGGATGTGGTGAGAGAGGACATGCAGGTGGTTGGTGTGACATAGCAAGATGCAGAGGACAGGAAGAAATGAAAACAGATGATCCACTGTGGTGACCCCTAACGGGAACAGCCGAAAGAAGATGATGATTGACTATAATGAAATGTTTTGCCATAGCAAATAAAATGTTCAGAGTGCAATATGAGAAGCTTTTAGTGGAAGTCAACTGTGTATCTGGCTCTCATGTTTCTATGGAGACAAGCTGACAAAGACAATACAAATAGGATACTTCTTTCTTTCAATTGCTAGGAGACAATGTTTTCTGAAAGCCTTCAAGTTGTTTCCTACACTTGAGAGAAAAATAAATATAAGACAAATACAGACAGAACTTAGTATACGTATAAACACAGTCTGTACTGTGTGTCTTAACATGGTTAATCTTCGTTATTAGTTAATTCAAGTCTGTGAGTGTGGCTATCAATCTGGGACAACTGTTAATTTTAGAAAGGTTCAACTTCATGACATAGTTTTGTGTGTTTGTAGTAAGTTAATAGGTTCGGGGGGAGGGGTGTTCTGGGTTGTGTTTGTTTTTTTGTATTTTTTGAAGGATTTCATTAAAACAAAAATGCTTGTAAAATGTGACGTAGGCTCAAATGGATATGACAAGAATAAACTGTACAAAACATCAACCTACCAAACATTAGTGTGTGCATACAACACCAAAGTTGAAACAAAACTTTAAAAAGGCTGTTTTTACAATGTTCCAAAGGAAAATGCTTGAGAGACAGAAAAAAGCTTAGGAGATGACTAAAAGAATCGGCAGTACTTTGGACTTGAACCAGAGTCTGTTAATGGGAGATGGAGATGAACAGGAAGACCAGCAAGTCTGAAATTACTGAATAAATGAAAGAGTATAAGGCATCTTATCACATTTGTAAAATATGGTTTTGTAAGAAAAAGAGGCCAAAAAATAATGGACTTTTGTGGACTTTGTTAAATTTGTGGGTGAACCATAAAGCATATACCCCACTTTATAACATTAATATTTAGGAAGTCACTAAAAGGGGGAAACTGTAAGGAAGCATTTAATGATATAAACTGTATGGCATATACAGTAAAACAGTTATGTGTAGTGTGTAGTCAGGGGCATTTTAAATGTAGAGGGAATCTATTCAGTGACTGTTGTATGTGTCAGACACATTGAAGTAAACAATTACTTTTTTAGTTGCAAGAAATATAGGTTTTACAGTACAACAAGACAAAAAGTCTGATGTTCATATGCTGTGATCTTGGGCTGCTAGGGTGGGGGTGAGGTGTAAAAGTGCACTGATTTTATGTACAGTTAGAATATTTTCTCTTTATTTTACAAGAGAGAATGCCCAGATTCCTATATCTGGCTTAAGTTGTAAACAATTTTTTGTAAGCAAGTAGTCTTCAAAATAAGAAAAAAGTGATGAAAGGTATGAAAATGCTAAGCTTATTACAACTGCAAAGTCATTAGCTTGTTTGTTCACTCTGGTAAATGTTCAGTGGCGTTAAGATGTCTGTAGCTGAGGGCAGCTGTGGAATCTTTTCTGAGTGAAATTTACAAAGATGCATTGCTGAGAACATTTCCATAGAATCAAGCTGTCTGCAGGTGCAAGCAGTTAATCCTGAGAATTCGGAGTATTGTTTACTGAGGGAAATGCAAAATTTAAAGGTACAATGGTAAGCAGATTATTCAAAACATTAAGTTAGAAATTATGGAAAGTAAACAAGAGGCAACAACCTCCCTAGCAGCCTTAGTACTTTAATGCAGTTAATAGAACAGTGTACAATTTAGTTTTATTTAAAGATAGCCAGAGCATTTTTTAAGTCTAAAGGTTAATGTTTTCTGAAAGCATACAAACTGTTTTTCATATCTGGGAGGAAAAAAAAAATAAGAAAAGACAGCAGTCAGTGTATGTGGGAGCATAGGCTATAGCATGCAGTTTAGCATGGATAACCTTAATTTTAAGTTAGATAATGTCTACAATGCAGCCATCAATTTGGGACAATTGCTCTATTCTGAGGGGTTAAATTTCATGTTTTGAAGATGTACGCAATTGTGTTTGTTTGTTCCAAGTTAATGGGGGGTGCTTTGTACTTACTTTTTTTTTTTTTTTGAAAGTTTTCATTCAAACAAAAAGTCTTGAAAAATGTGACACAGGTTTAGGTGGAGATGAAAAGTACAGATGTTAAGTTGTCTATCTCGCCTTCGTTCTTGCTGGTTGGGGATCGGAGCCGATCCTCTGCTCTGACTCGGCCATCTTCTATAGCTCGACAGCTGTTTACTGGCTAGAGGCTACCCCTTATCCCATGATGCCTAGCGATAGCTACCCAGATCTCGTTTGCCGCTTCAGCTGCGAGGTGTCGTTTTTCTGGCTCAGGCTTGTATAAAGTTTTTTTCGTATAACTTTCTTACGCTAGAATTGTATTTTTTCAGTGTTTTATTGTTAACGTTTAGTCTTGTTTTTTGTGATAGCTAGTGTTTTATTGTAGTATCCCTTCCTTCCTTGTAGAACTCTTTTAACTTAGAGAGCTCTCCCCCGCTCCTCCCCCCTATCTCTTCTTGTCAGGTTAGCCGTTTAGGTTAGAGGCTTTCCTTCTGCCTTTCTTTCATAGGCTAGCCATTTAAGTTAGAGGCTTTCCTATTAAAAAAAAAATCCTTTAGCTTAGTACTAGTACAATGTGTTTTTTGTGTAGACTATTTTGCTTTGGTAGCTGTTGTGGTATTTGTTGTTTCCTTCTTTCAGGATGTCAAAGGAATCCAAAGTGTCTGGATTCAAGAAGTATGACTCATGCTGTCAGAAAATGTCTCTGACAGATGAGCACACTTCTTGCGTGTATTATATAGGCACTGTGCACCTGCAGGACTCTTGTTCTATCTGCCATGTATTTAGTCCAACAGTCCTGCAGGAGCGTAAGAATAAGCTTATTCTTAGGGGTCTTTTAAAGCCCCAGGATTCACCTGCCAAGACAACTCAGACTGTGAAATCCCCTAAATCTAACAAGCCGTCGGCTCTAAGTTCGGAGCCGTCCTCAGTTCAGACTCTACCCTCTACTTCGGTTCCGGCTGGCACAGATAAGACTATCTCCCCGTCGGCTCCATCAGAAACTTCGGAGCCTTCGCGGAGCCACAAGAGGCTGAGGTCCCCTTCATTGGAATTGGTACATTCCGCTCCTCGGTCTCCCTTGCTTCAGAGCGAGCGCAGTCACAGATCCTCTCACTCCTCTCGATCCCCTAGGTTGTCAGCTCACGATGTGGAGAGAGTGGTCAGTAGGTTGCTAAAGTCGCAGGCACTTGCCAAGATGTTGTCCAGCCCTCCTCAACAGGTGTTGGCTCTGTCCACTTCTATCGATGTTCCTCCTCCGACTCCAATGAGTTTGAAGCCAGAGTTCATTGTGGTTAGAGTAGTGGAACCGTCGGCTCCGATAACTCTATCTCCTTCAGTTCCATCGTTGGCTCCGATCCCCTCGGTGGTGCCGTCCATCGAGGGATCCGGGCGCCGGGGCTCCCTTGTCGGCTCCGAGGGGGTGAATGGCATAGGACCCTTGTCCAACCCCATTCTCCCTCTTGGAGCTTCGGCGCAGGTGAGCTTGGCTCCTACATCGGCCTCGGAGCAGTCTCCCTCGTGTGGAGAAGGATTCTGATCTCCTCGGAACCGGAAATTTCTCTGCATCGTGGCAGGGACGCCTTCGATGTCATGAGGAGTGTGCTGGCCACTGAGTCAGCTCCACTATCGGCCCCACCGGCTCCGTCCCCTCTAGTGCCAACCTCTGCTCCTCCTCCTCCAGACCCCAAGCATAGGGAAAGTACAGTTGTGTACACCTACCATAAATGTAGATGTTCGAGTGTCTTCACTGTTGCAGTCATAACTGTAGGGTGCTCCTGCCGGCAGGCAGCCCGAGGTCGGCCAGAATCCCAAAGTCTGGGTCCGGCGTCGGCTGTACAAGCTAGTACCCTGACGTCAGTACGCTTTGGTACATAGCCCTCAGCCGACGCCATCTTCTCCAGCCTTTCTTGCCCTAGATGTCAGAAGTCCCCAACAAAACAAAAATGAATCCAACAAGGAAACACAAATACACCACAAAAAAGGAAAAGGGAGAAAAAAGAGGGGATAGGAGGAAGGGAAACCCCGACTGCAACAGTGAAGACACTTGAACATCTACATTTATGGTAGGTGTACACAACTGTACTATTTTCTTCGTGTTTCACTGTTGCAGTCATAACTGTAGGGTGGAATCCCAAAGCAGTGTAAAAGGGGAGGAGGCTTTAGATAGAAGAAGGGGAGGCAAGAATACCCTGCAAAACAGCAGAGGCAAAGCCTGCCCTGGTCTTAGAAAACAGAGGGAGATTGTAGTGCTTGGAAAAAGTATGCACAGAACTCCAAGTGGCAGCTTCCAAGATATCCTTCGTAGGGACTCCTCTGAGGAAAGCTGTAGAAGTGGCAGCTGCTCTAGTAGAATGACTTCTAATGGTACCTGGAAACTGTTTCCCATGATGAGTGTAACAAAATCTGATTCCATAAGCAATCCATTTGGAAATAGTTTGTTTAGAAATAGGTTTTCCAAGAGAACTGGAGGCAAAAGAAACAAACAATTGATTAGACTTTCTGAACTCTTTAGTCTTGTCCAGGTAAAATCGTAACTGTCTGTGCACATCTAATGAATGCAAAATCCTTTCCCCTTTATTTTGAGGATTTGGAAAGAAAGTAGGAAGGTGAATTGTCTGATTCAAAGCCACTTTCGAAATCACCTTAGGCATGAAAGTAGGATTGGTCCTCAAGGATACTCTGTCCTGATGGAAAATAAGGTATGGTTCCACAGCCATGAGAGCTTGCAACTCTGAGACCCTTCCGGCAGAGGTCAATGCTAATAAAAGAACAGTTTTCCAAGATAAAAACTTAATATCTGAAGATGCAGCAGGCTCAAAAGGAGGCAAAGTAAGTTTTTCTAAAACATAATTAAGATCCCAGGCAGGGACAGGAGGGGTCCTGGGAGGCCGCAAATTTTTAGCCCCTCTCAAGAATTGCTTCACCAAAGGATGAGAAAAAACAGGAGGATCAGAACTGAAATGAGCAGAAATAGCAGAAGCATGAATCTTAATGGAAGAAAAGGAAAGTCCTTTGGATAAATGTTCCGAAAGGTAAAGCAAAATAGAAGAGAGATCAGGTACCAGAGGATCCGAGCCTCGGTCCTGCATCCAAATACAAAACCTCTTCCATTTAGAGGCATAGGATTTCCTAGTGCTAGGCCGTCTAGCTTCCAGAAGAACATCCAAAACTTGTTTGGAAAGACTAGAGGAAATCAAATTCCTTTGAAGAGCCAAGCTGCCAGGCAAAGGGTCTTGAGATTGGAATGTAGTAACTGACCCTGATGCTGGGACAGAAGCGAAGGGTTCAGAGGGAGAATCCAAGGAGGCCCCAAGAACAGGTGCTTTAAAGTTAGATACCAAAACTGTCGAGGCCAATTTGGAGCAATCAAGATGAGGAACTTGGGCTTGTCCTGTTTTATCTTCAGTAATACCCGAGGTAGTAGAGGAAGAGGAGGGAAGGCATATCCTGAAAGGCTTCTCCAGCTGAAGGACAGGGCATCCACTCTCCAAGCTGTTTTGTGGAAGGACCTGGTGCAAAAGCGAAGCAGCTGATGATTGAGATGGGATGCAAACAGATCTATCTGGGGACATCCCCAAACTGCAGTAATCCTGTTGAATAAGTTGGTGTCTAGCATCCATTCGTGAGGATCTGAAATGTTTCTGCTCAGGCTGTCTGCTAAGAGATTCTGTTCCCCTGGAATGAATTGAGCCTGGAGATGTAGATTCAAATTTAGAGCTGTGTCCCATAAAGCCATAGCTAGTCTGCAAAGGGGGTACGAATGAGAACCCCCCTGCTTGTTGATGTACCACATGACCGTGGTGTTGTCTGTGCGAATTAGCAGAGGCCCTGGTTGCAAAAGGTTCTTGAAGGCTAGAACGGCATTTTGAACTGCCAACATTTCCTTCAGATTGATGTGCCAGTGAAGATGGTCGTTTGTCCATGTTCCCTGCTGGCAATTGTCTAGAAAGTGTGCTCCCCAGGCATAATCCGAGGCGTCCGTGGTTAGGATTTGAGTAGGTTGAGGTAGACGAAAAGGCTTCCCTTCGTTTAAAGCGCATACCCTGGACCACCAGAGGAACTCCCTCTGAAGGCAGGGGATCAGAGGAATCAGAATATCCAGATTGTGGTAATGCTGTGACCATACACTTTTCAGATACCATTGAAGCTTTCTCATATGATGCCTTGCGTTTGGAACCAACAGAATGCAGGAAGCCATGTAGCCCAGAGCCTGCAGGAATTTCCTTGCAGTGAGCTGAGATAGAGTTGCCAAGGTGTTGAAAGTAGAAGCCAGCTGAGTTTGTTTTTCTGGAGTGAGGAAGGCCCTTTGTAAGGTTGTATTTAAGAGGGCTCCCAAGAATACCATTTGTTGAGAAGGGATCAAACGTGACTTTATTGTGTTCACTGAGAATCCCAGTAGGAGGAGAAGACGTTGAACAAAGTCCAGATGTTGAAGTAGAAAATCTTTGCTGTCTGCCTGAATAAGGCAGTCGTCCAAATAGGGGTAAATCTGGATCCCCTGAAGTCTGCAGTAAGCCACTACTGGTGCCAGGCACTTGGTAAAGACTCTGGGCGCAGTAGATAAACCAAAGGGCAGTACAGAGAATTGAAAGTGCCTCGAACCTGCCTTGAACCTGAGGAATTTCCTGCATTCCTGCCTGATGGGAATGTGCAAGTAGGCTTCCTTTAAGTCCAATGTCACCATCCAGGCGTCCTGAGAGAGCATTGGAATTAGTTGCTGCAGAGTAAGTATCTTGAATTTTGGAATTTCCAAAAAGGTGTTTAACACATAAAGGTCCAGAATAGGTCTCCATGAGTTTTGTTTTCTTGGAACCAGAAACAGTCTTGAATAAAAACCTTTTCCCATCTCCGAGAGTGGAACAGGCTCTATGGCTCTCATGGCCAGAAGAGCATCCACTTGATTTAAGGCCTATGACCATTGATGTTTTGGCAGATCTGGCCAACCGTGAGCCCTTGGCAAAGTGTGAAAGTGGAATTTGTAACCCTTTAAAATCACGTCCAATACCCATCTGTCCTGGGTAATATGAGTCCAATTTCTGTAAAAAAGAGACAGTTTTCCTCCGAGAGGGGCCTCCAGGTGAAGGGGTCCTGTAGCCCAACCGAGAGAGTCATTGACTTTGCTTTCTTTGAGATTGGGATCTGTCTTCTCCCCTTCTAGGTGAGGAAGCAGTCCATTGTCTAGATCTGTAAGAGGCCTGACCTTGACCACGACCTCTGGAGCGCCTATATCTTCCCCTTTGAGGCCTGTCAGACGTGGGAAAGGACCAATTTTTAGAGGGCCAATTCCTGGAAAATCTAGGAGGCTGAACTTGCAAGAAATCTTTCACAGTCTGCATAGACTTTGCCTTTTCTTCCATCTTTTTAATAACTTCCTCAGCCTTGGATCCAAAAAGAACATCATGTTGAACAGGGGCATCTAATAACTTAGCCTTAACCTGTTCAGGTAAACTTTGTTCACGAAGCCAGGCATGTCTCCTGATAACAGAACCAGAGGCTGCAGCCCTGCAAGAAGCATCCAAAGCATCAAAACCACAATGTAAACTATGTTTGTTCACTTGTTCAGTAGCATGCAAGACATCCTGAAGTTCCTTATCCTCTGCACATGCAGGAAGGGAAGCAAGCTTTTGCTTTAAAACAGACAAAAGAAATTGCTGATACTTAAACATATGAAATTGGCAATTTAAAGCCCTTACAGACAGAGTAGCAGAAGTATATACCTTTTTTCCCCATCTGTCTAAAGCACGAGAATCCTTCTCAGAGGGAATAGGATTTTTAGAAGTAGCAACCTTAGCAGCCTTAGAGCCCTGAGAAATAGTTTCAGGATCCGCAGAAGGGTTTTTAAATAAGAATAAATGAGAGTCAGGAACCCTATAAAATCTATCAGGCTTAGAAGGAGCAGGAGGCATGGAATCAGGATTCAAATTAGCCTCAGAAAAAGCATCATCTACAATGTCCAAAACAGGAGGGATAGCTAAAGGCCTATGTTGAGGAAGAAGAAGAAATTCCTAAGCCTCTTCTTGGAAGCAGAATACTCCTGTCCTTCCCAATGAAAATGTTCCCTCATCTCATGCAAGGTTTCCCCAAAAGAGAAATCCTCAGGCGGAGAGGCCGAGGGTAAAGAGTCCACAGCATCCGAATCCTCATAAGGAGGAAAGGAATAGTCCTGATCTGAGGAAGAAACAGAAGATACAGAAGCCTGGTCAGAGGAATCCAGAGTAACATCCTGTCGAGGCCTTTTCTCAGGAGGGGGGTGAGAACCCCTAATCATTGTAAGCAAATCTTCAGCCATCTTTAATAATTGCTTCTGTGTCCTGGGAGTAGATTCAGAAGCAGCTTGAGCAGGAACTTTAGACTTAACAGGAGTCTTTGTCTTTGCCTTTGAAATAGTGATGTGAGTAGGCCTGAAAACCCCCTCAGAAGCCGGTACCTGCACAGCGGTTCCGGACCCATCTGAAGGAGCGACGTCCGAAGGTCCTGCAGCAGTTAAAATAGTGGGCCTTGATGGCTCCCCATGGAAGTCCGTATCGGCCATCGGTTCAGAAGTGGCGGACGACAGGGGCTGCAAAAGTGCCTCACTGACGACAGCCGAACCGGACGCTGGCTCCAGCTGCAATGAGTCCTGTTTGGACCTCGGAGGCCTGTCTTTGTCTTTGCGCTTCTTTTGAATTCCGGTAGTGTCCGACGACATTCTATAATTGAAGCGTCTGCCAAAATAATTTAAAGCCCAATCGTACCTGCACTTGATAGTACGAGAGTTGAACCTGGCACAGAACCGACAACAAGAAACGTCGTGGTCAGGGCCTAAGCAAGGTAGACAGTAAGAGTGGAAATCTTTATGAGGTATTTGTTTCCCACACGTTATACAATTATTAACTTCTTCTGACATCGGAGGAACAAGAAAAAGATTCCCCAATGGGGTACTTAGCTTTGAGAAGAGAAGTAAGAACTTCGGACCGACAACAACAAAATACGCTGTTCGAAAATCGCCAACCAACGACTTGCGAGCTGCTTTCCACCGCACGGCAAGAAAGACTGGAGAAGATGGCGTCGGCTGAGGGCTATGTACCAAAGCGTACTGACGTCAGGGTACTAGCTTGTACAGCCGACGCCGGACCCAGACTTTGGGATTCTGGCCGACCTCAGGCTGCCTGCCGGCAGGAGCACCCTACAGTTATGACTGCAACAGTGAAACACGAAGAACATCCAGCACTCCAGGGCACCCCATTGGGTGTTTCCTCTTCTTCCGAGGCCTCCCCTGATCATTCGGAGGACCCCCCTCATAAGATGAAGTGCAAGAGGAAGCACATTGACTCCCCTGAGTCTGTCACTTCTGATACAGGCTTAGATGAATCGGAAGGGTCCCTGAGATCCCCCTCTGAAGATGTTTCCTTCTTGGACATCCTAGAAATGCTTAAGCAGAGGTCGAACTGGAATCCTCTAGCCCCTACAGAGGATGAGTCTGTATTTCTGGATGCGTTCGGATCCTGACCTTCCACCTCCTGGGTTTCTCCGCCTTTCGATCCACTTATGGCATTTGGCTCGAAAGGCTTGGTCAGTTCCGGATTCAGTGGAACCAACTCCGAGGAGACCAGGCAAATTCATCACAGCACCCCAGGATAAGCAGTTCCTTACCAAAGGTGTTCCTGTTGATGCCATGGTGGTAGCAGCAGCCACCAAAAAAGAGTTAGTGGAAACCTCTTTGTCTGTCCATCCCCCTAACAAGGAGTCTAGGACCATGGACAGATACGGGAAGTGAATGTTCGCTTCAGCGACCTTTTCTATGAGGTCACTGAACTACTTATGTCATTTTACCCAGCTTCAGAGGGATCTCCTTAAAGAGCTCGGAGATACCCTTCAAGATCCATCAGCTGAGGGGGCTCAAGCTAAAGTAGCTATGGGTGTGGCCCTTAGGAGGCATGCATGGATGCGGCTGTGTAATTTTGCGGAACCCTTTCGAGCGTCATTCACCAACACCCCCTTTGATGGTTCCTTTCTCTTTGGGCCACAGGTGAAAGACACTTTGACTAGGTGTGAGCAACAAGGCAAGACTCTCTCTGCCGTGGGAGTCCGTTTTTCCACTCCTTCTAGACCGTACCCCAAAGGTCAGAAGAATGGCAAAATCTGGCTCCGAAAATCCCAGGGAACTTTGCCTGACACAAGTAGTGATTTTTCCTCCAGGGGCAGAGGGGGAAACAATAACAACAGACACCACCCTCGTGGCAGAGGGGGTCCGCAGAAAGTACAGTTTTGTACCTACCATAAATGTAGATGTCCGATAGGAATGCATCTGCAGTCCTTACAAATGGGTTGTCCTGTCGTCAGGCAGCTAGCAGCTCCACGTGCAGGGGTTGAAATATCCAAGGGAATAGTGTCTGATAATTCATGAGAAACTGTAACAGTAAGTGGGATATCAGAAGCCGATTCCACGAGGTTAGAAGAGGCCTCGGCAGGAGGAAGATTTTCGGCTGAAGGAGGAATCGCTTGCTCGGTTTCAGCCGAAACCGAGACACTCGTGGTTGGCTTAACCGCGGTTTCGGCCGAAACCGCGGACCGCGAGAGTCGGTCCTTTTCCTTGCGTTTTTTAGAAATTTGCGAAGTCGGAGGATCCGACGGCATAATATATGCAAAATCGGAGCCGAAAAATTCCTCAGCAAACTCCGACCGACGTCTAAGCGTCCGCCGGTTAAAAGAAGCACAGGCTAGACAAGCTGCGACGTCGTGGTCTGGGCCTAGACAAGGTAAGCAGTAAGAGTGGAAATCTTTATGAGGTATTTGTTTCCCACAAGTTAAACAGTTATTCACTTTTTCTGACATCGGCTGAGGCAAGAAAGAGTCCCCAATGGGGTACTTAGCTTTTTAGAAGCCTTCGAAGTAGTTTTCGGTAGTAGTAATCTCTGGTTCTGACCGACCGGCACTTGCGAACAGCTTCTGCTTCGGGCGCCATGCGGCAAGAAAGACTGAGGAAAATGGCGTCGGCTGATGCCTTTATACCCGAATAACTGCAGCTATGACGTCGGGTGAAGTGCGACACCAGCCGAGGCCAGACCCAAACTTTGGAATCCGGCCGACCGAAGGGCTGCCTGACAACAGGACAACCCATTTGTAAGGACTGCAGATGCATCCTTGAAGGACATCCAGGGTAACAGAGAATCTTTCTCTGATAAGCCCTTTCAGCATCCCTGAAGGGTTGTCCGGCTGCTCACGTCTGGAGGCAGTTGGGGGAAGACTTTCACTGTACCCAAAAGCCTGGCAAGATTTAATGCAAGACAGATGGGTACGGTCCATTTTATCGGGAGGTTACAAAATTCCCTTCTGTCAACCCCCCTTACTGTCAAGGAAATCCCTTCCAGATGTTCCACTCAATCTGAAGGACCAAGCAGTAATAGAAGTTTCAAAACTGCTAGAAAAGAGAGTCATCCAGGAAGTCCCGGCAGACCAGCACAGATCCTAAACTTACTCAAGGTTTTTTTTGGTACCAAAAAAGACAGGGGACTGGAGACCGATTCTGGATCTCAGCAGACTAAACAGGTCTGTACAAAGAAAAAAGTTTCGGATGGTCACGCTACAGTCCATTCTACCCTTTCTGGGTCAGGACAATTGGATGTGCTCAATAGATCTTCAGGACGCGTACTACCATTTCAAGATGGACAGGCACTCCAGGAAATTTCTTTGCTTCCGGCTGGGAGCCAGTCATTACCCATTCAGAGCTCTGCCCCTTGGTCTCACCACAGCCCCCATGGTGTTCACCAAATGTATGGCAGTGGTCACGGCTCACCTGAGACGTCGAGGATTCCAGGTGTTTCCATATCTAGACGACTGGCTCCTCACTGCTACTACCAGGCCATCAACTTCTTCAAGCCAGGGACTACACAATCACAATCTGGTCCCAGTTAGGCATTACAATGAACTTCGAAAAATCTGCCTTGTTGCCCTGTCAATCTATCACCTACATAGGTGCAGATGTAGACACAAGGAACATGTCTGCAAGGCTACCGCCAGAAAGGGTGTCTACAATTTGTCAGTAAGTACAAATTCTGATGCAGAGCAAAAGAATCCAAGTCAGGTTCGTCCTTCAAACTCTGGGTTCCATGGCAGCAGCCATTCTTTTAATCCCACTGGCCCACTTTCACATGAGGATCCTTCAGTGGCTTCTGTTCACACAGTGGTCTTTCCAACAGCTGCCCGTGTCTCACATGATCATGATTACAGAAGCATGCAAAAGGCACCTTTCCTGGTGGATGGTCTCCCCACTAGTGACTCAGGGCAGACCCTTCATTCAGCCCCCTCGGGCAGCCACAGTGACCACAGACGCCTCCCTGATAGGGTGGGGGGGGGGCATTATCAGGGCAGGACAGTCAAAGGCACTTGGCAGCCTCACGAGTATCATCTGCACATAAATGTCCTAGGAATGAGAGCCATGCTCCTAGTGTTGCAAGCCCTTCAGGACTCTCTTCCTTCTGGGGCCATTGCAATTCAAACAGACAACATGTCAGTGGTGTGGTACATCAACAAGCAGGGCGGAACCAGGTCCTACCCCCTGTGTCGTGAAGCACTCAGACTGTGGCAGTGGGCGATTTCCTCCTAACGTTTTCTGATTGCGATGCACATCCCTGGGAAGTCCAACGTCATAGCGGACAGGCTCAGCAGGGCTATCCTCATGCCTCATGAGTGGTCTCTGAATCAGGAAGTTGCCGATCTTATCTTCCGCAAATGAGGATGGCCTTGTTGCGATCTTTTTACCACCCTCTTCAACAGCAAATGCAACAACTACTTCTCCCTTCTTCCGCTTCCAGGTCACTCACCCAGAGACGCTCTATTCCACGATTAGCCTCAGGGACTTCTTTATGCCTTTCCTCCGTTTCCCCGGATTCCAAAACTCATACAGAAAGCAGTATCGTTGGGTTGCAAAATGATCCTCATTGCCCCCTACTGGCCTCAACAGATATGGTTCCCATTCCTGCACTGTTACCTTCTCGATCAGCCTTGGACTCTGGATCCGATTCCAGACTTATTGATTCAACAATCAGGCGGGTTGCATCAATCTCTCCAAACTCTCCAGCTCACACCTTGGTTGCTCCACTTCCAACCTTAGCCAGGCTTCCCAGCATTTCCCCAGCTGTACATGAGATTATTGTCTCCTCTCACAAGTCTACAACCAGAAAAACTTATGCTAGTAAATGGAAAAGTTTTTCTTGTTGGGCAGAGGCTAGGAACGTAGATCCCTTTTCAGCCCCAGTCCACGAAATTCTGGAATTCCTAGCACAACTTTTTAATTCCGGGTCCGCTTCTGCTACAATCAGGGTTCAATTAGCGGGCATTTTCTAACTTTCATGTTGGTTTGTCAAATTCAAACATTATGTCTCATAGGCTCTGTAAAGTTTTTTTGAGAGGGACCACTCTCTTTAGGCCTCCAGTGAGAGATCCCCCTCCTCCTTGGGACCTTAATCTGGTACTAACTTCCTTAACTCTGCCCCCTTTTGAACCAGCAGTGCCCTGCTCCATTAAGTTTCTATCTTGGAAGACACTCTTTCTGGAAGCTATTACTTCAGCCAGACGCGCCTCTGAACTTCAGGCACTATGTGTTCGTCCACCATACTTGGTTTTTCATAATGACAGGGTTGCTCTGAGGACTAATCCTTCTTTTCTTCCGAAAGTCTGCTCAGAAACTAATTTAAACCAATCTATAGACCTTCCTGTGTTTTTCCCTAACCACACCAACAAGGCAGAGTACAAATTACACCAATTGGACGTTCATAGACAATTGCGTTTTTACCTGCACAGGACTAAGGAAATAAGGAAGTCGGACCAACTACTCCTTTCCTATGCTCTAGGCAAACAAGGTCTCCCAGTTTCCAAGGTGACCTTATCCAGGTGGTTGCCTCACACTATTACTTTCATTTATCAATTAAGGAACAAAGAGTTACCTATCAAACCGAAAGGTCATTCTACTAGGGCCTTGGCCACCTCTGTAGCCTTCCAATCTAGGTTGCCCATGGATTCTATCTGTGCAGCTGCTACGTAGGTAAATCCTCATACCTTTATTTCTTATTACAAGCTAGATATGGTCTCCAGAAGCAGAGCTGACTTCGGTTCCAGTGTTCTGAAGAGTCTGTTCCAATGAGCCGCCCAGGACTGTAGGTGCTAGGGACGCTGTCCCAACCAGCAAGAATGAAGGCGAGATAGACAACTCAACATAAAGAAGTTATCTACCTACCATAACGTTCCATGTTAGTTGTCTTCATCTCGCCTTCCTTCTTGTGTCCCACCCTCCGTCCCCCTGTCCTACTGGACCGAGAGGAGTTCTGTTTTCACTGGCTGAGTGTTTTTTCTGGTTTGTTTCCTTTACTGACTTAGAGAATATGACAGTTATACCCAACTTATTTGTTAGGACAGGTTTATTTTCTGGCTATGTCTGGGGTTAGCTATTTCAAACGAGATCTGGGTAGCTATCGCTAGGCATCATGGGAAAAGGGGTAGCCTCGAGCCAGTAAACAGCTCTTGAGCTATAGAAGATGGCCGAGTCGGAGCCGAGGATCGGCTCCGATCCCCAACCAGCAAGAAATAAGGCGAGATGAAGACAACTAACATGGAACATTATGGTAGGTACATAACTTCTTTTTGTGTACACTTACTTACCATAAATGTAGATGTTCGAGTGTATTCACTGTTGCAGCCATTACATTTGAGTAATCTGCTGGCAGGTTGCCCTCAGTCGGCCTGAATTCCAAACTCTTGGGTCCTGCGTCGGTTGCTGTCTTCTCTTCCATGACGTCAGGGGTATAAAACATGCAGCTGATGCCATTTTCTTTAGTTTTTCTTGCCCCAGATGTCAGGTGCCCCCAAAAAGGTGGCAATATTACACACATATATATATATATATATATACACATATGTATAAATGCATCAATATAAACTTTACCTTCATCTACAGGCAAATACACCACATATGTTGTAGAAGATAGAGAAGGAAAGATAATTGCAGAATGAGAGGGGTATGGCGGGAGGGTAACCTGGACTGCAACAGTGAATACACTCGAACATCTGCATTTATGGTAAGTGTACACGACTGCACTATGTTCTTCTTGTTTCACTGTTGCAGTCATTACATTTGGGTAGAATCCCAAAGCTATGGTTGGGAGGCTGGAGCTAAACAGCATTAGGTGCGGCTATAAGGCCCTGCAGCACTGCAGTGGCAAAGCCTGCCCTGGATTTAGAGTAGAGAGGCAAATGGCAATGCTTTGTAAAGGTGTGAACAGAACTCCAAGTAGCAGCCTCTAGAATGCCTTTGGTTGGTACTCCTCTGAGAAAGGCTGCTGAAGTAGCTGCAGCTCTGGTGGAATGAGAACTAATGCCCTTGGGCACAGGTTTACCATGGTGTAAGTAGCAGAAACGGATGCAGTGGCTTATCCACTTTGAAACTGTCTGCTTTGAGATAGCCTTTCCATCTAATCCTGCAGCATATGACACTAGTAATTGCTCAGTTTTTCTTAGAGCTTTTGTCCTGCTCAAGTAGAATCTTAGCTGTCTGTGTACGTCCAAGAAAAGCAGAATTCTCTCCCCTTTGTTCTGCGGATTTGGATAAAAAGTTGGCAGATGAATTGTTTGGTTTAGAGCCACACTGGAAACCACCTTAAGCATAAAAGTAGGATTTGTCCTCAGAGACACCCTGTCTGGGTAAAATATGACAAAAGGCTTTACAGCCATGAGTGCCTGTAGCTCTGAAACTCTTCTTGCTGAAGTAATTGCTAGTAGCAGAGCTGTCTTCCATGATAAGAACTTTATATCAGCGGTAGCGGCCGGTTCAAATGGAGGCAGGGTGAGCTTTTCCAACACATAATTGAGGTCCCATGCAGATAATGGTGATCTTCTAGGAGGCCTTAGGTTTTTGGCTCCTCTAAGATACTGCTTTAGTAAAGGATGAGAAAAGATTGGTGGCTCTGTATTGTAATGAGCCGAAATGGCAGAGGCATGGATTTTGATTCATGAGAAAGATAGGCCTTTATCAAGCATCTCAGTTAAGTATTGCAATATCTGAGGAATATGTGGTTCTGCTGTATCTGTTCCTTGTGCTTGATTCCAAGTACAGAATCTCTTCCATTTGTCAGCATAAGATTTTCTAGTACTAGGCCTTCTGGCTTCCAAAATGACATCCATCACAGCTTTACTGAGAGGTGTCGTTCGTATGATTACATGATTAGCCATGCTGCCAGGTTCAGAGTCTGTAGTTGATTGTGCAGGATCTGATTGTTTTGTTGGGACAGTAGTTGTGGTCTTTGAGGCAAGGTCCAAGCTGCGTATTGAGACAAGTTCCTTAGGATTGGGTACCAGTATTGGCTGGGCCAGTCCAGAGCAATTAATATCATCTTTGGCTTTTCTTGTCTGACTTTTAGGAGGACCTTGGGTAGAAGAGGCAGAAGAGGGAAGGCGTAAATTGACAGGTTTTTCCAACTGAAGGATAGAGCATCCACTTTCCATGCTTGTCTGTGATAAGTCCTTGTGCAGAATCTTTTCAATTGATAATTTTGACGAGAGGCAAATAGATCTATGTCTGGGCTCCCCCATTTCTCTGTTATCATGCTGAATACTTGTGGATTTAGTTTCCACTTGTGAGGATCCATAAGGTTTCTTCTTAAATCGTCTGCCAGAGTGTTCTGTTTTCCTGGCAAGAATTGAGCTTGAAGATTTATTTGGTAGGTCAAAGCTGTGTCCCACAGTGCCATGGCTATTCTGCAAAGGGGGTATGAGTGTGTGCCCCCTTGCTTGTTTATATACCACATGACTGTGGTGTTGTCCGTCTTTATCAGCAGTTGTCCTGGATGAAGTAAGTCTTTGAAGGCTGTTAGGGCATTTTGAACAGCTAGCATCTCTTCCTGGTTGACATGTAGATGCATTTGATTTGGTGCCCATATGCCCTGAATGCATCTTCCTGCCATGTGGGCCCCCCAGGCATAATCTGATGCGTCTGTTGTTAAGGTTTGGCTGGCAACGGGTAGAGTGAAGGCCCATCCCATGTTTTGGTGACAGGCCTTTGCCCACCATAGAAACTCCTGTTGCAGGCAGGGGATGAGAGGAAGCATTGTTTCCAGACTGTGTGAATGTTGACTCCATAAACTTTTTAGGTACCATTGAAGTCTCCTCATATGCAGTCTTGAGTATGGAATTAGTAGGATGCAGGATGCCATGAAGCCCAGAGCCTGCAGAATTTGTCTTGCAGAGGACTGGGTTTTTGTTGCCATCAGTTTGAAGTAAGCAGTCAGTTGCCTTTGTTTGTCTGGCGTGAGGTAAGCCATCTGGGCAGTTGTATGCAAGCTTGCACCCAGGAATGATATCTTTTGAGAGGTTACCAGTTGTGATTTCTTTTTGTTTATTGTGTACCCTAGGCATGCTAGAAGCCTTTTTACAAACGCCAGGTGTCATAGAAGAGTGTCCTTGTTCTCTGCTTGAATGAGACAGTCGTACAAGTAAGGATATATTTCAATACTTCTTTGTCTGCAAAATGCAATTACTGGTGCCAGGCACTTTGTAAAGACCCTGGGCGCAGTAGATAAGCCAAAGGGCAGTGCAGAAAATTGGTAATGCATTAAGCCAGCCTTGAATCTGAGGTATCCTCTGCACAGCTGTCTTATTGGGACATGCAGGTATGCCTCTTCTAAAGTCACCAGCCAAGCATTCTTGCCCAGCATGGGCAGAAGCTGTTGCAAAGTGAGCATTTTGAATTTTGGTATGTCCAGGTATGTGTTCAAAATCGATAAATCCAGTATTGGCCGCCAGGCCTTGTCCTTTCTGGGTACCAAGAACAGTCTTGAGTAAAAACCTTGTCCTTTTTCCTGTTCTGGTACTGTCTGAATGGCCCCCCATATCCATGAGGGACGTAACCGTTTTCTGTGCCTCTGCCCATTGTTTTTTTGTCAGGTCTGGCCAACCATTTGTCCTTGGCAGAGTGTGGAAATGGAATCTGTATCCCTGTGATATGATGTTCAGTACCCACTTGTCCTGGGTTATTAACTGCCAATTTTGAGCAAAAAGTGCTAAATTTCTCCCTATGGGTGCTGCCAAAAGATAAGTGCTTGGTGTAGGCAGAGGGAAGTCATTGGGATTGCTTTCTGTAGGTTTGCGCTTTAGCTCCTCCAGATTTGGAGGTGGATGCGCCCCATTGCTTTGACCTATACGAGTCTTGAGCCTGGTACCTGGAACCCTTAGGGAGTCTGGATTTGCCCCTTTGAGCTCTGTCTGACACAGGAAAGGACCAATTTTTTGTAGGCCAGTGTCTACTGAATCTAGGTGACTGCACTTGTAAGAAATCTTTAACAGTTTGCATAGACTTAGCTTTGTCTTCCATTTTCTTTAAAACCTCTTCTGCCTTAATACCAAACAGAGAATCATGCTGTAAAGGTGCATCTAGCAATTTAGCTTTAACATGATCAGGCAAATTTTGTTCCTTTAACCAGGCATGCCTCCTAATCACAGATCCAGTAACTGCGGCTCTGCAGGAGGCCTCTAAAGAATCAAAACCACATTGCAAGGTATGCTTTCCAACTTGTTCAGCTGCATGCAATAATTCCTGCAATTCCTTATTTTCTGCACATTCTGAAATCAACATAATTTTCTGTTTCAGCAATCCCATAACATGTTGTTGGTACTTAAGCATATGAAATTGACAGTTTAAGGCCCTGATTGCCAAGGATGCAGATGAATAAACCTTTTTTCCCCATCTGTCCAGTGCCCTTGAATCTCTGTCGGAGGGGGTAGGGTTTTTTGCTGTTGAGGCCTTAACTCCCTTTGGTCCCTGTGAAATAGTTTCAGGATCAGCAGCAGGGTTTCTAAATAAAAAAATTATGAGAGTCAGGGACCCTGTAATACCGGTCAGGCTTACTGGGAGCCTGAGGTAGAGAGTCAGGGGTCAGGCTTGACTCCGAAAAAACATCATCCCCAATGTCTAACACAGGGGGAATAGCTAAAGACTTGTGCTGAGGGAGAAGGAGGAACTCCCTGAGCCTCTTTTTTGATTCTGAGAAGTCTTGACTCTCCCAGTGAAAATGCTCCCTCAAAGTATGCAAGGTTTCTCCAAATTAATAATTCTCAGGAGGAGATGCAGATGGAATAGACTCCTCAGCACCAGAATCCTCATAAGGAGGTACATATAATTCCTGATCAGAAGAGGAATCAGAAGAAATAGAAACCTGATCTGAAGATTCATAATCAGTGTCTTGCCTAGGCCTCTTATCTGGAGGGGGATGGCTACCCCTGATCAAGGTAATAAGGTCTTCAGCCATTTTGATCATCTGTTTTTAGGCATAGAGGCCTGTGCACGTGGCTCAGGCGTTGTTTTTTTAGTTTTAGAAGGTGTCTTTGCCTTTAGTTTTGCAGCTTTCGTCGGTTTGATATAAAAATGTTGAGGTCTGAATACACCCTCAGAAGCCGGTGCCTGCTCAGCGGCTCCGGACCCATCCGAGGGAGATACATCCATCGGTCCAATACCTTGAGTATCTTGTGGCATGCTGGACTCCACATGCGTGTCGGTAGAGGCCTGCGACTCGAAGGTAGTGGGTATCAGGGGCTGTGAAAGCGCCTCACTGAGTACCGGCGACTGGCTTGGGAGAAGCTTCGTCATCGGTTTTGGATCTCGACTGCCTTCCTCTGCCCTTTTCTTTGCGTTTTTTATGTAATCAGATTGCTATCCAACGACATCTGTGGGTAGTTAAATCTTATTCCAAAATACTTAGATGCAAAAATATACCTACGCTTAATAGTGCATTGGTTAAATGTAGCACAAAACCGACAGCCAGGCACGTTGTGATCAGGGCCTAGGCAAGGAATACAGTATAAATGGAAATCCTTATGAGGTATTTGCTTTCCACAAGTAATACAATTATTAACTTTTTCTGACATCGGTAAAAAGCAAGAAAAATGTTTCCCCAACTGGGTACTTAGCTTTATTGAAGACTTCGGTTCTGAAATTCAGACGCGAATATTTCAGTAGTCGGCTGACCGGCACTTGTGAAATGCTTCTGCTTTGGGCACCACACGGCAAGAAAGATTAAAGAAAATGGCGTCAGCTGCATGTTTTATACCCCTGACGTCATGGAAGAGAAGACGGCAATGGACGCAGGACCCAAGACTTTGGAATTCAGGCCAAATGAGGGCAACCTGCCAGCAGATTACCCAAATGTAATGACTGCAACAGTGAAACATGAAGAACATCAACTGTACAAAAGATCAGCCTGCCAAACAATAGTATATATCTATAACACAAACCTGGAAATACACACACAAAAAACTGTCATGTATAATAGTTGGGAAGAGCATTTTATCATGATGGCTATGCTGTCAATACTATCCTGGAATGTCAATGTCCCTTTTGGTACAGATATACAGGAAACAGTATTAAATTATAGTGAGAAAATGCAGAATGCAAACAGCAATGCTGCAGGAGACACATTTGGAAAGAAATAAGCATGTGAATTTGACTACGAGAGGCTTTCAGAAGGGTTACTAAGCAGAACATCAGGGACAGAGGAAAATGGAAGTAATTAGACTGATTGCTAGAGGGGCTTCAACTGTGAAAGATGAAGAAAAAAAGACAAACATTGTAGATTTGTTGTAGTAATAGGCTACTGGCCAGGAAGGAGGATTACAATGGAATGTATTTACATTCCACTGAAAACTGCCCTTATGCAGCTTAACAAAATATTGGAAGAAATGATCAGCTTTCAGCAGGGAATATTACTTAAAAGTGGGGAATAGAAATTGTTTTGCAATAGTGATGATGTATCAGGGGGACCTAGAGAGGACAATAAAACAAAGGAAAGGGGATTTCTGAAGACATTCATGAAAATATTTGTAATGGAAGATGTGAATTCAGTAGCAGGAAATTGGACAGAATTTACATATTATTCTCCAGGTTACAATAACTGGGGTAGACTAGATAGAAAGTATAGTTCACAGGAACATGTACATTTAATTGAAAGCTTCAACACATATCCAATAACTTTCTGATCATGCACCCATGAAAACTAAAATAAAAATGCAAGGGAATGAAGTAAAACTAAGATACTGATACTTTCCCACCTATCTGTTAAGAGAGGAATTTAAGGAATGGGTAGTGGAAATTATTCAAGAGTTATTATGGAAGACAGAAATATCTTCAGAAGTTAGAGCTAGTCACTGGGATAAAATGAAAATACAGTTTAAAAACAGGGTTGAAATAAAACAGAAAGAGACATGGTTAAGAAGTAACAGAAACTGAGGGGCTGACAAAGGTTAAAGTTTTGCAGAATAAGGGGAATCTCATAGGACAAAAAGAGAAGTAAATGAAGAGTGCTAAAGAGAAAATAGGGGAGTATCTGGATAATATGCACGAGTTTAGAAAGATTGCAATTAAACAACTATTTCTGATAACTTCAGAGCACAATGACTTAGGCAAAAGAATGTTGAAAGGGTTGTCACCAAACATAAAGGAGCCTATAACAAGAAAAATAACCAGAGATCCTATAGAGATTTTAGAGGTATTCCGGAAATTTTACGAAAATTTGTACAAAGCAGAGAAATGTAGAAATGAAGAAAGTACAAATGGAAATATTTATGGAAGGCAATAATTCCAGGGTTAGAGTTAGATCAAGCTCAACAACAAACAGGATAGGAGGTGATGAGATAAAAACAGTGATGTATGCTCGATCTTCAGGAAAGTCTCCAAGAAAAATGTTATGTCTTACCAAAACGTTCCATCTGTGTTGTCGATCTTCACTAATCCTTGACGGCGGGCTCGGTTCCAAGCCTTGGAACCGACTTGGCCGTTATTCCAGCGCATGCCTTCCAAAAAATCTCGAGCTAGCCTCTAACTATAATGCTCCTCACCAAATTACCTCAGATCAAGTTTGGATACAATAGTGACAGACAAGAAGTACTAGATAAGAGACCATATCTGTGTCGCTATTATGAAGCCAGTCTTTGGGAATATTCGGTCCACCAAGAGTTCTAAGACAGAGGGAAGGAGGGAGGGAATGTCAAAGATTAGTGAAGATCGACAACACAGATGTAACATTATGGTAAGACATAACTACTTTATCTCATGTTGTCAGTTTTCACACAATCCTTGACTGTGGTACAGAGTCCTTACCTACCTGAAATCTTGGGAGGTCTCATGGAAGAATATTCCTGAGCACCATCAAGCCGAATGATGCATGTCCCCTAGAGACCTGGTTCAGCTTGTAATGAGTAATAAAGGTATGAGGAGATGCTCATGTAGCTGCTGCACACACAATCTAAGGAAGCTCTGGCTAAAAAAACTGCAGAAGCTGCTACAGCTCTCATTGAATGTGCTTTCACAAGACATAGTGGGTGGAGCCCCTTTTTTTTTTGTTGTAAATTTATTTATTTATTTATTTATTTTAATTATTTACATTTGTTGACCGGGCTAGTCTAGCTGGATACGTATCCCTTTTCAGTAGAGGCCCGAGGAGAAAAGCTCCAACATGAGTGAATTAATACATTCAAAATATTCTAAAAATGACTAATTTCACATTACATGATAAGAAAAAAATTAATAAATTTTGAACAATGTAAGGTTTCATTAGAGTAGAAGTAAGAAATAAACAAAGGTGATACAGTCCTTAAGCCATTTTGCCAATGTAATCTTAAATAGGGAATTGCTTAAAGAGACTATAGAAAAGGCAATAAACAGTTGGTCAGATTTTCTAATGTCCTTTGTTCTGTGAAGGTAAAAATGTAATTCTGTGTATGTCTAATAAGTGTAGACAGTATTCTCCCTTGTTGGAAAAATTAGGAAAAAAGACTGGGGGATGTAAGGTTTGATCGATACTTGACTCTGAAACAACCTTTGGCAAAAAGGAAGGATTTGTCCTGAGGGAGACCTTGTCCTTATGAAATATCAAAAAGTGGGTTTTGCAGGACAAGGCTTGAAGTTCCGATATTCTCCTGGCCGAAGTGATAGCTATCAAAAAAATGTTTTCCAGGACAAGATAAGCCACAAGTTGCTGAAGGTTCAAAGGGGAAAGAAATGAGAGACTGCAGTACCAAATGCAAACCCCATGGAGCAGAGTGTTCTTTAAACAGAGGCCTGAGCATTAAGGTTCCTTTCAAAAAGGCTTTACAAAGTTTATGTGATACAAGTGATGAATCTAAACCAATATAGAAGTTAGATATTGCAGCAAGATGCACCTGAATGGTAGAAGCTGATGAGCCAGAGTTATAGAGTAAGGCTAAAAAGTCTAAAACTTTGTCTACATGTGCTACATACAGGTCAATATTACAGTCAAGCGACCATTTAGCAAATTTTAGCCATTTGTTATGATACAGTTTTCTAGATGAAGGCTTGTGGTGGGCCAGAATGATGCGTTGGACCGGGGAAGTGAGGGGGGAATGTTTGGCAATTCATGGAAACTGGAGAAGCCACACAGTGAGCCTGAGATGCTGAAGATTCATATGAACCATCCCCTCTGGGTGGAACAGTAGGTCTGGACCTGGGTCCAGTATAGTACAGTTGTGTACACTTACCATAAATGTAGATGTTCAAGTGTATTCACTGTTGCAGTCATTACATTTGGGTAATCCTGCTGGCAGGTTGCCCTCAGCCGCCCTGAATTCCAAAGTCCTGGGTCCTGAGTCGGCTGTTGTCGCCCCTTCCCTGACAGGTTAAATTTCGGTCACGACCAAGTCGTCCTTCCAAAAGGAAGAGACCTAAATCAATACTAAGAAACTGTATCTCAGATATGGGATCATCTATGGATGATTTTACATCTTGCACTGAGAATGACTCACAGACTGCATCAGGGTCACCTTCTCCCAAAAGAACCTCCCTGAGTGTTCCTTTAGGCCCAAATACCAACGAGGGGGCAGGAAGCATAAAGCAAATAAACAGCATTCAGGGCCTGCTCAAACTGGCGATGCAGAACTAAAGGTTTGGTCTACCCAAAATGTTTTAAATTTATCTGATCATGTTTTAACACCCACTGAACTGATGGTTCTTAATAAAGGATTAACATTTGTACCAGGCTTCTTTGTACCCGAAGATACTTTGGCACAAGATGTTGTGTCTTTCTGTAGACTGCTTAACTTGAGATTATTTTTTGGTCATAATGACAGTAACTATGCTTTTGATAAATTTGTTTATCACAAATCACAATTTTCGCATCCCATGCATCCTATTGTTTTGCAATTTCAAAATAATATTCTCAAAGATCTACATTTTTATAGGTCGGAATCTCATTTGAAACATAATAACATCTCAATAAAGGAAAAACATGCGATACAAGAACTACAGAATAATCACAATATTGTTATTATTTCAGCTGATAAGGGTGGAGCTGTTGTGGTTCTAAACTGGCTTGCCTATGATCAGGAAGCCAAAAGACAACTCTCAGATAAGAAATATTATGCTGAAATGGTCATTAATCCCAGCATGAAGTTTAAAAAAGAGATTGAGAATTTTTTGTTGCATGCTAGGGATGCTGCTATTATTGACAGTGAAGTTATGCATCAACTTTTGGTTCAGGATCCTATGAACCAATACATATAATTTCTGCCCAAGATACATAAAGATCCTATCAAACCTCCAGGGAGGCCTACTGTGTCAGGTAGGGGTTACATTACCGAACCCCTGTCCCTTTATCTTACTAAGCAAGTTAAACCTCTGTTATCCTTTATACGTTCACGTTTACGTGATACTACCAATTTTCTACAAATTATATCTGAGACACAACTTGAACCTGACTGGCGTATGTGTACCCTTGATGTTAGTGCCCTCTATACCAACATTCCTCATTCTGGCGGCCTGGAGGCATTGGCTTATTGGTTAAATGTATCAGGTTTATACCAAGCTGAATATAATGAATTCTTGCTTGATATGGTGGCTCATGTGTTAACAAATAATGTCTTTTTTTATCAAGAGACTTGCTATTGGCAGACCAAGGGTACAGCGATGGGGTCTTCATTTGCCCCCATCTATGTCGATTTATTTATGGCTTATGTTGAACAAGATCTTATTTACAATAGCCATAATAATATCTATCTGAATCAACTGGATATTTGGAGACGTTACCTTGACGATTGTTGGTTGGTATGGAGAGGGGGACTTGAGGAATTGTTTGACTTTTTGGCCTATTTGAACAACAACAAATGGGGTCTCCATTTTACACTACATCAAGATGTTAATACCATTACTTTCTTGGATGTGTTGGTCACCAGACTATCAGATAATACTTTAGGCACCAAGGTGTTCAGGAAACATCCTGAATATAATACTATTCTTCATGCCTCAAGTTTCCATTCACCACATATTGCTAAGAACATACCTAAGTCACAATTTATTAGAATGAAAAGGATTTCCAAAGACATGCATCTGGAGCATTTCTCCCCGGGCCTCCGCTGAAAACAGGCTCTGTGGAACCTAGTCGGACTTTCCCGGTCAACAAATGTAAAATAAAATAAAAAATAAAAATAAATAAAAATATGCTCTGATGAGTCTTCATACCAGGAGCAGAGTGGGACCTTATAAACAGATTTAGATGTAGGGGCTACAAAATGGGCCATGTTTTTGATGCCAGTAACAAGGTCAATAAACTCAAAAGAAATGAGTTATTATCTTACAAGGAGCACGACAACAGGGTTTCACAACCGATTAGGTTCACCACCACCTTTGGTAGGAATTCGGATAATCTTATACAGAGTGTACATAGGCATTGGAATATTTTGCAATATAACCATGAAATATCCAACATCATTCCCAATAAATGCCTTTTCTCCTTTAGAAAAGGTAGAAATCTAAGCAGCTGTCTAAGCAGCTGTTGCAATCATTACAAGCATCCACATGAGTCTGGCTCTTCAGAACCCATACAAACCACACTTACAGGAACTATTCCAATTGGCTGCCATCCTTGTGGCCATTGTGTTAATTGCAATAAAGTAAGCAAAACAAAACAATTTTCTAGTAAAAATTCTCCTGTAGTATATGATATTAGTTTTTTGCCAATTGCAGCTCAGATTGGGTTATTTATTTGGCAACATGCTCATGTGGGTCATTTTATGTAGGACAAACCTCTAGGCCACTTAGACTTAGGATTTCAGAACACATTAGCAACATCAAGAAGGGTAGAGTTCATAATGCTTTATATAAACACCATGTAATACATCCAACTGCAAACTTTTCATTTACAATAATTGACATCATTAAAGGCAAAAAACAAAACAAAACAGGTTGGCATTCTCTACTAGGTTCCAAAGAGAAGAAATGGATTATCAAGTTAGGCGGTTTATTTCCACAGGGGCTAAATGAGCAGTTTTAGGTTGAACCAATCACATACTTTTGTTTGATATATCAATGACAGCATTTGGTTAAGATGTTTTACACTGAAGAAGGTTGTGTAGTATTGACCAGCCGAAACTGGTCTGTTTTTCCTTTGCTGTCCCAATAAATGGATTTATTGATCAGGATCCAGTCTGCTGGCTTTTTTCTATTTTTTTAGTTCAGTTTCCCTTGAAGCCGTGCAGTTGCACCCATGCAGAAGGTTCTTTTTTGCTGCCCCTTCCCTGACGTCAGGTCGTCAGGGGTATAAAAGAAGCAGCAGATGCCATTTTCTTCAGTTTTTCTTGCCCCAGATGTCAGGTGCCCCCAAAAAGGGTAGCCAAAATTTATATATATATATATATATATATATATATATATATATATATATATATATATATATATATATATATATATATTTCAGAAATACACCAATATAAATTTTACCTTCATCTGAAAGCAAATACACCACATAGGTAGTATGTCAGAGAAGGAAAGATAAGATCCAAAAGAAAAAAGGGGGAAGGCGGGCGGGTAACCTGGACTGCAACAGTGAATACACTCTAACATCGACATTTATGGTAAGTGTACACAACTGTACTATGTTCTTCGTGTTTCACTGTTGCAGTCATTACATTTGGGTAGAGTCCCAAAGCTATGGTTGGGAGGCTGGAACTAGACAGCAGCAGGAGCGGCTATCAGGCCCTGCAGAACTGCAGTGGCAAAACCTGCCCTGGATTTTGAGTAGAGTGACAGATGATAATGCTTTGTAAAGGTGTGCACTGAACTCCAAGTTGCCGCCTCTAAAATGTCTGTGGTTGGTACTCCCCTGAGAAAGGCTGCTGAGGTGGCTGCAGCTCTGGTGGAATGAGGCCTAATGCCCTTAGGCACTGGCTTGATATGGTGTAAGTAGCAGAAATGAATGCAGTGGCCTAACCGCTTAGAAATAGTCTGCTTTGAGATAGGCTTTCCTTGTGATCCTGCAGCATATGCCACTAGTAATTGCTCTGTCTTCCTGCAAGCTTTGGTTCTGTCCAAGTAGAATCTAAGCTGTCTGTGTACATCCAAAGAGTGCAGAATTCTTTCCCCCTTGTTCTGTGGATTTGGGTAAAAAGTTGGCAGATGGATGGCTTGGTTAAGAGCCACACTGGCACTACTTTAGGCATAAATGTTGGGTTTGTCCTCAGAGAGACCCTGTCTGGATGAAAAATGATGAAAGGTTCCACAGTCATGAGCGCCTGTAGCTCTGAAACACGTCTTGCAGAAGTAATTGCTAAGAGCAGAGCTGTTTTCCAAGATAGAAACTACATATCAGCAGTAGCAGCTGGCTCAAAAGGAGGCAGGGTGAGCTTTTCCAAGACATAGTTGAGGTCCCATGCAGGCATCGATATTCTCCTTGGGGGCCTTAAATTTTTAGCTCCTCTGAGGTACTGCTTTAATAAAGGGTGAGAAAAAAGTGGTGGCTCTGTACTGTAAAGAGCCAAAATGGCAGAGGCATGAATTTTAATTGATGAAAAAGATAGGCCTTTGTCCAGCATCTCAGTTAAGTATCGCAAAATCTGAGGAATATTTGGTACCGCTGTATCAGTTCCTTGTGCCTGATTCCAGGCACAGAATCTCTTCCATTTTCCAGGGTAAGACTTTCTAGTACTAGGCCTTCTGGCTTCCAGAATGACATCCATCACAGCTTTACTGAGAGGTGTTTTTTGTATGACTACATTATCTGCCATGCTGCCAAGTTTAATGTCCTGAGTTGGCTGTGCATGATCTGATTGTTTTGCTGGGACAGTAGTCGAGGTATTTGAGGTAAGGTCCAAGCTGGGTATAGAGATAAGTTTCTTAGTATTGGATACCAGTGCTGGCATGGCCAGTCTGGGGGCACTCAGTATCATCTTTGGCTTCTCCTGTCTGACCTTTAGGAGCACCTAGTGGAGGAAAGGCATATACTGATAGGTTTTTCCAGCTGAAAGATAGGGCGTCTACTTTCCATGCTTGTCTGTGATAAGTCCTTGCGCAGAATATTTTTAGTTGGTAATTGAGAGGGGAGGCAAATAGATCTATGTCCGGGCATCCCCATTTCCTAGTTATCATGCTGAAGACTTGTGGATCCAGCTTCCAGTCGTGGGGATCCATGAGGTTTCAGCTTAGTTCGTCTGCCAGAGTATTTTCCTTTCCTGGCAGGAATTGTGCCTGCAGATGTACTTGGTAAGTCAAAGCTGTGTCCCACAAGGTCATGGCTAGTCTGCAAAGGGGGTAAGAATGTGTGCCCCCCCCGCTTGTATATATACCACATGACCGTGGTGTTGTCTGTCTTTATCAGTAGTTGTCCCGGATAAAGTAGGTCCTTGAAGGCTGTCAGAGCATTTTGATGGACATGTAGATACATGTGGTTTGAGGACCATGTGCCCTGAATGCATCTTCCTGCCATGTGGGCTCCCCAAGCATAGTCTGTTGCATCCGTTGTTAGTGTCTGCCTGGCTGGAGGAAATGTGAATGGCTGTCCCTTGTTCTGGTGACAAGCCTTTGCCCACCATCGAAACTCCTGTTGCAGGCAGGGAATGAGAGTAATGACTGTTTCCAGGCTGTGGCAATGTTGAGTCCAAACACTTTTCAGGTATCATTGAAGTTTCCTTATATGCAGTCTTGCATATGGAATTAGTAGGATGCAGGATGCCATGAAGCCCAAAGCCTGCAGAATTGTTCTAGCAGATAACTGGGCCTTTGTTACCAATATTTTGAAATAGGTAGTCAGTTGCCTTTGTTTGCCTGGCGTGAGATAAGCCATCTGGGCAGTTGTATTCAAGCTTGCACCCAGGAATATTATCTCTTGTGAGGGTACTAGTTTTGATTTCTTTTTGTTGACTGTGTACCCTAGGCATGTTAGAAGTCTTTTCACAAATGCCAGATGTTGAATAAGAATGTCCTTGTCCTCTGCTTGAATGAGACAGTCGTCCAAGTAAGGCTCCGGACCCATCTGAGGGATTAGCGTCCGAGGCTCCAGTACCTTGAGTATCCAGCGGCATGGCTGACTCCACGTGGGAGTCGGTAGCGGCCTGCGACTCTAAAGTAGCGGGCGTCAGGGGCTGCAAAAGTGCCTCACTGAGAACCGGCGACTGGATTAGGAGAAGCCTCGTTGTCGGTTTTGGGCCTCGGTTGTTTTTCTCTATTCCTTTTCTTTGCATCTTTTGTAAACTCCGGTAGTTGGATGGCTATCAGACGACATTTCAGGATAATTAAACCGGAGTCCAAAAAAGTTTATAGCAAAATCATACCAACGCTTAAAAGTGCGTTGGTTAAATCTAGCAAAAAAACAGACAACCAGTAACGTTGTGATCAGGGCCTAGGCAAGGAATACAGTAAGAATGAAAATCCTTATGAGGTATTTGCTTTCCACAAGAAATACAATTATTAACTTTTTTCTGACATCGGTCTGGAGCAAGAAAAAAGTTTCCCCAACAGGGTACTTAGCTTTATTGAAGACTTTGGATCTGAAACTCAAACACGAAAATCTCAGGAGTCGGCTGACCGGCACTTGTGAACTGCTTCTGTTTCGGGCACCATGCGGCAAGGAGGACTGAAGAAAATGGCGCTGGCTGCTTCTTTTATACCCCTGACGACCTGACATCAGGGAAGGGGCGACGACAGCTGACGCAGGACCCAAAACTTTGGAATTCAGGCTGGCTGAGGGCAACCTGCCAGCAGGATTATCCAATGTAATGACTGCAACAGTGAAACACGAAGAACATCCAGAGTTTCCAAAGTAGATGAAGCCAAAGGAAGAGAAACCAGACTTGTCAAGGTCAAAATAGGGCAATGAAGATTATTTATCACTAAGGGCTCTTCATCCAAAAAAAGGAGGTCATTGTCCCACTGTACTCATCTCTCATTAGACCCATTATAGAATACAATGCCCCATTTGGTATGTACCTCTCAAGACATCTGCAACAACTGGAAAGGCCACAGAAATACCTCACGAAAAGAATCACAGGCCTAAAGCAGATGCCCTATGCTGATCGCCTAAAAAAACTCCACCTATACTCTGTCGCATATCGTCTACTAAGAGGCGATCTCTGCTTAACATACAAGGCCATGTCAAACCCAGAGCTGTTGGACATGCTACACTTAAAGAAATCCCAATCCTTCAGAGCCACACGCTCCAGGGATCTAAACAATGTCATCACAATACACAAAACATGCTGAAAGGATAGGTTCCTGACCCAGAGACTCCCCAGACTCTGGAATAGATTGCCCATACATGTCAAGCAGAGCACCTCTTTGGCCCTCTTCAAAAGGAATCTTGATGATTGGATGTGAAAAAGGAAATTAACTCAGAGGATCACGTCAGTCGCCCTGCTAGACAGGGTCCAGGGAAGTAAATAGTGTGGGAAGAAACAGCCAGGGAATTGTTATGGCTAGGCTTGTATAGACCCTAGGGCAGATAGCCTAGTACCAACCTATGACCCTAGGAGGTCTCCGGTTATGGCAAAACAGAAGAGCTCAGGGTAATTATCAGTGCCAGAGAAGGAGCTCTGACTGGCACCAAAACAATCAAAGCCAGGATGGTCGGCACCAGGGGCTCCAAAATCTTGGCTGGAGTTGAAGGAGGAATTTGCATGGGTGTAGAAGAAGGCAAGGTTCCAGAGCCATCAAGCCTAGAACAGAGGATGGCGGTAATCCCCTCGCTGTAAGGAGCTGGTCTACCAGTCTGATATGTCTGACTCCGATATGCTCTTTGTGGACCGAATAGAGGAGGCCGATGGAGACCTTGGAGGCCGTCTCTCCATAAATGGACTTGGAGGACGGTCCACGAATGGGACAATTGAGGGTGAATAGGATGTCAGTGGTAAAACTCTCATCTGAGGCTCCTTTGGTACAGAGTAATCCGTTGGTACTGAAGGGAGAGTTGTCTGCACTGATACCGGTGCTGAAGAGGATGGTGTCGAGGGATGAGTATCTTTTCCCACTAGTGTCAAGGAGATTGTCGACCATGGGAGACTTAGCCAATTTTGAAGGTGGTTCCAAGGAAGCTATTGGAACCAAATGAGTGTGCTTTTTTGGTTCTGAAGAGAAAGATGATGAAGAAGAGGAACTGGCTTTTGTTTTGGGACCAGAGATGGCCGCTTCAAAATCAGATTTCAGAAGTTCTTTAAGTATAAGCTTATTTTTGCGCTCTATCAGGTTTCTAGCACTGAACCCATGACAGATGGCGCAATCTTCCTGAAGATGGACAGCACCAACACAATACACACAAAGGTGTATTCATTTGAATTTGGCATTTTTGTTCACATTTTTGACACCTCTTTAAACCAGAGGTGCCTTTAGAGGGTCTGTTGGCCATGAAGTGAAACTAAGACCACCTGACACACACAGATGCACACATGTGAAAGGTGGACTAAGAAAGGGAAAGATTTTCTTTTTAAAATGTAATAGAAAGGAAAAGAAAGAAGGAAATTACCAATGATGATAAAGGAGGATACCCAAAGGTAAAAGCGAGGGATAAGTACCAACGATGGTACCTCAGAGTACCTAACGGCAAGGGAGAGGGGAAAAACACACTCACTCACACACCTAAAGAAAACCAGAGGAGCGGGTAGAAAAGATAGAAGCAAGGAACAGGATTTAAAGGCTAGATATTAAGGAAAAAAACTAACTTACACCTAGAAGAAATGCCAAAGTTCGAGAGGTTGGATTAAATGTGTCTGGCACTACAAAGTGGCAAATGAGATCTGAGGTAATTTGGTGAGGAACATTGTGGGTAGAGCCTAGCTCGAGAGTTTTTGGAAGGCACAAGCTGGAGTAATGGCCGAGTCAGTTCCGAGGTTCGGAACTGAGCCCACAGTCAAGGATTGTGTGAAGATTGACAACATCAGATAAAGTACAGTTTTGTACCTACCATAAATGTAGATGTCCGATAGGTATGCATCTGCAGTCATAACATATGGGTTGTCCTGCCTCAGGCAGCCCTTCGGTCGGCCGGATTCCAAAGTCTGGGTCTGGCCTCAGCTGATGTCGCACTTTCCCCGACGTCAGAGCTTCTGGGGTATAAAGGCATCAGCCGACGCCATTTTCCTCAGTGTTTCTTGCCCCAGATGCCAGGTGCCCTCTAGGAAGGCTAAATTTGGATAAATGTTGAATGTTCCAAACAGTAGCAATATATATATATATATATATATATATATATATATATATATATATATATATATATATATATACATATATACAAACAAACAAATACACCATAATAGATTCCCCCAGCTAGCTGAAAGAGGGGTAAGCACCCTAGGAATACCACAGAGGAGAAGGAGGGTGGGTAATCCTGACTGCAGATGCATACCTATCGGACATCTACATTTATGGTAGGTACAAAACTGTACTATGTCCTTCAAGGATGCATCTGCAGTCATAACATATGGGTAGAATACCATAGCCAAACTGGGGGAGGAGGTACTAAGATAAGGATGGTGTAGTTAAGATCCCCTGTAAAACTGCAGTTGCAAAGCCTGCTCGGGATCTGGAGCATAAAGGTAGATTGTAATGCTTGGCAAATGTATGCACGGAGCTCCAAGTAGCAGCTTCTAAAATGTCCTTGGTAGCCACCCCTCGTAGGAAAGCTGTAGTGGTGGCTGTGGCCCTTGTGGAATGAGGCCTGATATTTTCAGGAGCTGGCTTTCCATGAAAAGAGTAGCAGCGTTAATGCAATTTCCTATCCATTTTGAAATTGTCTGTTTGGAAATTGCTTTTCCTTGCACCCCAGTTGCATATGCTACAAAAAGTTGGTCAGTTTTTCTGCTGGTTTTAGTTCTGTCCAGATAGTAGCGTAGTTGTCTGTGTACATCCAAGGTGTGCAAAAGTTTTTCTCCTTTGTTCTGTGGGTTAGGGAAGAACGTAGGCAAATGAATAGCTTGGTTCAAGGATACCCTGGATACCACCTTTGGCATGAAAGTAGGATTGGTTCTCAGAGACACTCTATCCTGGTGAAAAATAAGGAAAGGCTGCACTGCCATTAATGCCTGTAACTCGGATACTCTTCTTGCTGAAGTGATTGCCAGAAGGAAAGCAGTTTTCCAAGATAAAAACTGTAAGTCTGCTGATGCTGCTGGTTCAAAAGGAGGTAGTATCAATTTTTCCAGCACAAAACTGAGATCCCATGCAGGCAGAGGGGGTCTCCTTGGAGGTTTAACATTTTGATCCCTCTCAAAAATTGTCTGAGAAGAGGGTGAGAGAAGATAGGAGGATCCATATTGTATTCTGCTGAAATTGCTGAAGCATGAATCTTAATGGAAGAGTAGGACAGGCCATTGTGGAACAATTCTGCTAAGTATTCTAGGATGTGTGCTAGGTTTGCCACTGTGACATCTGTGCCCTTTGATGTGCTCCAAATGAGGAATCTCTTCCATTTAGCTGAGTATGTCTTCCTTGTGGAGGGTCTGCGAGCCTCCAGGATAATGTCCTTGACCCTCTGAGATAAGACAGTTTGGTTTGGTTTTAAGGAATTTTCCAGGCAGTTAGTTGCAGTGTTTTCAAGTTTGGATGCAGGGTCTTGAAATTGTTCTGCGTTAGAAGAAGAGGCCATAGGGGTAGAGGCCATGAGTTCGCCTGAGACATGCTTCTCAGTAGCGGATACCAGTGCTGTCTTGGCCAGTCCGGAGCTATTAGTATCACCTTTGGCTGTTCCTCCCTGATCTTCAGTAGAACCTTGTACATCAATGGGAGAGGTGGGAATGCATACACTGTTAGGGCATTCCAGCTGAAAGAGATAGAGTCCACCCTCCAGGCTTGTGGGTGGTATGTCCTTGAGCAGAATTTCTTCAGTTGGTGGTTGAGTGGGGAGGCGAACAGATCTATCTCTGGCATTCCCCATTTCTTTGTTATGAGTTTGAAGATGTCTGGATGCAGCATCCATTCGTGAGCATCCGTGGTAGTTCTGCTTAAGCTGTCTGCTAGTGAATTCTCTTTTCCTGGTACGAATGTGACCTGCAGCTGGATATTGAGATTCAGGCCTAGGTTCCACAGATCCATTGCCATCCGGCATAGAGGGTAGGAATGCGTGCCTCCCTGTTTGTTTATGTACCACATGACCGTGGTGTTGTCTGTCCTTATCAGCAGATGTCCTTGCTGGAGGAAGGGTTTGAATGCCTCGATTGCATGCTTCACTGCCAGCATCTCCTTTTGGTTTATGTGCAAGTTTAGCTGGCCTTGAGACCATAGGCCTTGGATACATTTGTCCTCCATGTGTGCTCCCCATCCTAGGTCTGAGGCGTCCGTGGTGATGGTCTGCCTTGGTTTTGGTTTGTTGAAAGGCAACCCTCTGTTGGACTGGCAGGCCTGAGCCCACCACAGGAATTCCTTTTGAAGGCATGGAATGATTGGTGTCATGGTTTCTAGACTGTGCCTGTGTTGAGACCATACATTCCTTAGGTACCATTGTAATTTCCTCATATGCAGCCTGGCATGCGGGATCAAGATTATGCAGGATGCCATGTAACCCAGGGCCTGCAGGACTTTCCTTGCAGTGAGCTGAGCTTGTCTTGTCAAAGTCATGAAGTAATCTGGAAGTTGTTTTTGTTTTTCTTCTGTGAGAAAAGCCATCTGAGTTATTGTGTCCAGATCCGCACCCAAACAGGTTATCCTTTGGGATGGCACTAGTCTTGACTTTTGGATGTTGACTGTGTATCCCAAGGCCTGTAACAGGTGTATGACATAGGCCAAATCCTTCATCAATTTTGTCTTGTTGTCCGCTTGTATTAGGCAGTCGTCCAGGTATGGGTAGATTTGAATTCCCTGAAGTCTGCAATGTGCAATTACTGATGCCAGACATTTCGTGAATACTCTGGGCGCAGTAGATAAGCCAAAGGGTAATGCTGAGAATTGATAATGCTCTGATCCTGCAAGAAATCTGAGGTGTCTTCTGCAATCTGGTCAGATAAGGACGTGCAGGTATGCCTCCTTGAGATCTAGAGTCACCAGCCAAGACTCCTTGCCCAACATGGGAAGAAGTTGCTGTAGGGTCAGCATTTTGTATTTTGGCACAATGAGATATGTGTTCAGTGCGGACAAGTCGAGAATAGGCCTCCATTGGTTTTCTTTTCTTGGTACAAGGAATAGTCTGGAGTAAAATCCTTGGCCTTGTTCCATAGATGGCACCCTTTCTATCGCTTTCATCTGAAGTAAATTGTTGATTTGTCTTAAAGCCTCTGGCTTCTGGTTTGGTGGAAGGTTTGGCATTCCGCTCCTTTTTGGTAAAGTGTGGAAGTGAGACCTGTATCCTTTGTCTATTGTTTGCAATGTCCATGTGTCCTTTGTAATGCAATGCCAGTTTTTTGAGAATAAAGCCAGCTTTCCGCCCAAGGGAGCTTCCAGTTGTTCCCTGGTAGGCGGAATCAGAGTCAAGTCATTGTGTCTGTCCTGTGGTAGTGGTTGTAGTTGCAGCTGTGGCACTACTCCTCTGGTTGGCAGGCTGCCACTGACGGCCCCTGTAGGCACCCTTTGATTGACCTCTGCCTCTAGGGCGTCTATTCCTGCCCCTCTGTGCTTTGGAGGTGTCTGGAAAGGACCAATTCTTTGAAGGCCAGTTTCTGCTGAACCTCGGAGGTTGGACCTGCAGAAATTCCTTTACTGTTTGCACAGATTTTGCTTTTTCTTCCACTTTCTTTAGAATCTCCTGTGCAGGGGAGCCAAATAAACTTTGTTTCTCCATTGGAGCATCTAGGAGTTTAGCCTTGACATGGTCTGGCAAGGATTGCTCTTTTAGCCAGGCATGCCTACGAATTACTGCTCCAGTCATAGCTGATCTAAATGAAGCCTCCAGTGCATCATAGCCACATTTTAAGAAATGATTACTGACCTGCTGAGAGTTGTGTACCAAATCCTGAAGGGATTTACGGTCTAAAGGTTCAGGAGAAGAAAGCTTTTTATTCAGCTGATCTAACAAATATTCTTGGTACTGTATCATATGGAATTGACAGTTTAATGCCCTGGCAGAAAGAGTAGCAGATGTATAAACATTTTTACCCCATCTCTCTAATGCTCTAGACTCTCTTTCAGAGGGTAGGGGATTTTTGTCAGTGGCAGCTGCAACACCTTTTGGGCCCTGAGAAATAGTTTCTGGGTCTGCAGCATGGGCTTTATACAGGTGAAAGTGGCAATCCGGGACCCTGTAATATCTGTCAGGTTTGGCAGGGGCCGGGGGAAGAGAATCAGGTGCAGAACTGACATCATTATACACATCATCAATTACAGTTAGCACTGGTGGTATGGCTAAGGGCCTATGCTGGGGCAAATGTAAAAATATCCTTAACCTTTTTCTAGAATCAGAGAAATCCTGACCCTGCCATTGAAAGTGTTCTCTCATTGAGTGCAAAGTCTCCCCAAAGGAAAATTCTTCTGGAGGGGAGGCCGAAGGAATAGAGTCTTCTGCATCAGAGTCCTCATAAGGCGAATAGGCCCCTTCCTGATGGTCTGACAAATCAGATCCAATCGTGGAGTAATCAGAGGAGAGAGGTTCAGAGGGTTCAGTCCTAGGCCTTTTGTCAGGTGGAGGTTGGGAGGCCCTGTCTGGGTGAGGTTGGGAACCCCTAATTAAGGATATAAGGTCCTCAGCAAGACTGAGAATCTGAGAACTTGAGGAAGGCCTCTGTGAAGTAGATTTGGCAGGTAAAGCTTTTGAAAGTTTGGCAGCTTTAGCCCTGGAGAAGGCCTTAATAGACATAGAAGCTGGGGGCCTAGCTGCCCCATGTGCAGGTGTAGAAATGTCCAATGGAATGGTGTCGGACAATTCTTGAGCGCTAGCTTCGGTAGGGATTTCTGAAGCCGACTCAGCCGGGGCCTCTCTGGCCTCGGTTGTCGGAGGTATGGTTTCGGTCGTAGTAAGAACAGAGGACTCGGTTTCAGCCGAAACCGAGACACTCGCGGTAGGCCTAACCGTGGTTTCAGCCGAAACCACCGGCCGCGAGTGTCGGTCCTTTTCCCTGAGTTTTTTAGCCATATGCGTAGTCGGAGTCTCCGATGGCATTTTATATGCAAAAGCGGTTCCAAAAAATTCTTCTGCAAACTCCGACCAACGTCTAAGAGTCCGCCGGTTGAAGGAGGCACAGGCTAAACAAGCTGATACGTCGTGGTCTGGGCCTAAGCAAGGAAGGCAGTAAGAATGGAAATCCTTATGAGGTATTTGTTTCCCACAAGTTAAACAATTATTTACTTTGTCTGACATTGGCTGAGGCAAGAAAGAGTCCCCAACGGGGTACTTAGCTTTTTTCAAAGTCTTCGGTAGCTGAAATCTCTGGATCTGACCGACTGGCACTTGCGAACAGCTTCTGCTTCGGGCACCGCGCGGCAAGAAAGACTGAGGAAAATGGCGTCGGCTGATGCCTTTATACCCCAGAAGCTCTGACGTCAGGGAAAGTGCGACATCAGCCGAGGCCAGACCCAAACTTTGGAATCCGGCCGACCGAAGGGCTGCCTGAGGCAGGACAACCCATATGTTATGACTGCAGATGCATCCTTGAAGGACATCATGGTATTCCTGTGGAAGTTTGGAAATTATGAGGGAGGAAAGTGACAAAGATCAGAAAGAATTTGTTTCAGTATTTTAAACGGGGGAAGCACCAAATTCTTGGAAGAAAGCAACCATTCAGAACCAACTTCATATACATTTATTTCAAATTTAAACCATAGTTATAAACAGTATATGTCTATACCAGCTAAAAGAATGGCAAAAGTGCTGCCAAAATTGACAGCTATGGATCAGTGAGGTTTTGTGAAGGGGAAGCAAACATTTGACAACATTAAAGAACAATGATGATCATGAGGGAAACAGAATTTAACAAAATACCTCTGTTGTTGATGGGTCTTGATGCAGAGAAAGCATTTGACACAATAAGCTGGGATTTTATGAGTAGGGCACTGGAAGCATTTACATTCCCTGATACACTAATAAGATTAATTAGAAGGATATGTGAAGGATTGGAGGCAAGAATTAAAGTGGGAGGGTTTCGCTCAGATAATCTTTGACAATAATAAGGTTAATTAGAAGGATATGTGAAGGATTGGAGGCAAGAATTAAAGTGGGAGGGTTTCTCTCAGATAAGCTTTGTTTGACCAAAAGAACCAGGCAGAGGTGTCCTCTTTCCCCTTTGTTATTAGAGCCATTGGTAAAGAAAATAAGGGACTCAGAAAAACAAGGTTATAATTGGTATGGTAATCAAGAAACATTGGCTTTATTTGCAGATGATAGTATTTTGTACCTGATAAATCCAGAAAAAGGTCATCTCAGTGTGCTGCAGAACACTAAGACAGCTTCAGGTCTTTTCAAGATATAAAATTAATGAAGCTAAGACAAAGGCTAAATCTGAAAATGATGAGCTGGTTCAGCACTAACCCTACTTATGGGGACATGAAAAGATGAAGTATTTAGCAGTACAGATTAAAAAGGCTTCTGCATGGCAGCTAAAGATATGTGGGAAGAGACAAAACAAAAAAGATATTGCAAAAATTGAGAAACTGGAAAAGTACAGTTGTGTACACTTACCACAAATGTAGATGCTCGAGTGTATTCACTATTGCAGTTACTACATTTGGGTTATCTGCTTGCAGGTAGCCCTCAGTCGGCCTGATTAACAAAGTCTTGGATCCTGCGTCGGTTGCTGTCCCTTCTTCCGTGACGACAGGTCGTCAGGGGTATAAAACATGCAGCCGACACCATTACATCAGTTTTCCTTGCTCCAGATGTCAGGTGCCCCCCGAATGGGAAGCAATTAAATATAAAAACATAAAGATATACCTCCAACAAAAAAGCAAATACACCAAAAAGGTTTTTAAGCATAGTAAAGGAAAGTAGAGGTATAGCCAAAAGAAGTTGGGGGCTGGAGGGAGGGTAACTGGGACTGCAACAGTGAATACACTCGAACATCTACATTTATGGTAAGTGTACTCAACTGTACTATGTTCTTAGTGTTTCACTGTTGCAGTCATTACATTTGGGTAGATTCCCAAAGCTATGGTTGAGAGGAGGAATTTAGATAGCATTAGGGCCAGCTATAAGGCCCTGCAAGACTGCAGTGGCAAAGCCAGCTCAGGATTTAGAGAAAATTGGCAAATGATAATGCTTGGTGTAAGTATGTACAGAACTCCAGGTAGCAGCTTCTAGGATGTCCCTGGTAGGGACGCCTCTGAGAAAGGCTGTAGAGGTAGATGCAGCCCTGGTGGAGTGAGGTCTGATCCCCTGGGGGATAGGTTTTCCATGGTGCTTATAGCAGAAATGAATCCAATGGCTTATCCATTTAAAAATAGTTTGCTTTGAAATAGCCTTCCCCTCTGCCCCTGCAGCAAATGCCACCAGCAGTTGTTCAGATTTCCTTTGAGGTTTAGTCCTGTAAATGTAGAATTTAAGTTCTCTGTGCACATCTAAGGAATGCAGTATCCGTTCCCCTTTATTCTCTGGATTGGTTAAGAAGGTTGGCAAATGAATGGACTGATTAAGAGCCACACTGGGTACCACCTTGGGCATGAAGGATGGACTGGTTCTGAGGGACACCCTATCCGCATGAAAGATGATGAAAAGCTCCACTGTCTTAAGGCCTGTAATTCAGATACCCTTCTAGCTGAAGTGATTGCTAAAAGGAAAGCTGTTTTCCAATGAAGAAATTTTAAGTCTGCAGTAGCAGCTGGCTTGAAAGGAGGTAGAGTGAGTTTCTCAAAGACAAAGTTAAGGTCCCAGGCTGGGGTTGGACCTCTCCTGGTGGTCTCAGATTTTTGGCCCCTCTGAGGAAAGTACAGTTTTGTACCTACCATAAATGTAGATGTTCGAGGATCCACATTGCTGCAGTCCTAACCATTGGGTAGTCCGCTGTCCCAGTCGGCCCGAATACCAAAGTATATGGCTGACGTCGGTCAAGGCGCATCAGTCTGACGTCAGGACGTCAGGGTACTAATGCGCATGACCGACGTCATATCCTCAGTCTTTTCTTGCCCCAGATGTCAGAAGACCCTAAAAGACAAGGCCAAAACCAAAAACACCAAACACTCCTGCACCAAAAATATGTACAATATATACAAAATTACAAGAGTATAACCTCACCCACACAACCACCCCTAAACACAGAGGGAAGGAGGGAGTAATTGGACTGCAGCAATGTGGATCCTCGAACATCTACATTTATGGTAGGTACAAAACTGTACTATGTTCTTCATTCCACATTGCTGCAGTCCTAACCATTGGGTAGAATCCCAAAGCAGAGGTAAGGGAGGCTGGCAAATCATAAAGAAGCACGAGCTGTCAACATGCCTTGCAAAATAGCTGTGGCAAAACCAGCCCTAGATTTAGAGTAGAGAGGAAGGTGGTAATGCTTAGAGAAAGTATGCACTGAACTCCAAGTAGCTGCCTCCAAAATATCCTTAGTTGCCACCCCCCTTAGAAATGCTGCTGAAGTGTCAGTAGCCCTAGTGGAATGAGGCCTAATCCCAGCTGGAATCTCCTTGCCATGATGGGAATAACAAAATGCAATGCAAAACCAAATCCACTTAGAAATAGTTTGTTTTGACACAGGCTTGCCCTGAGAACTCAAAGCAAAAGAAACAAACAACTGCTGAGACTGCCTAAAATCCTTGGTCCTGCTTAAATAATAACGCAACTGCCTGTGTACATCTAAAGTGTGCAAAATCTTTTCCCCCTTATTTTGGGGATCTGCATAGAAAGTAGGCAAATGAATAGTTTGGTTTAAAGCCACACTAGAAACCACCTTACGCATAAAAGAAGGATTAGTACGTAATGATACCCTATCCTTATGGAAAATCAAAAAAGGCTCTACCGCCATAAGGGCCTGCAATTCAGAAACCCTTCTTCCAGAAGTAATCGCCAAGAAAAAAGCAGTCTTCCATGAGAAGTATTTCAATTCAGCAGTAGCCGAGGCTCAAAAGGTTGTAGAGTAAGTTTCTCCAACACAAAATTGAGATCCCAAGCAGGAGTAGGAGCTCTCTGGGGGTCTTATATTCTTTGCCCCTCTAAGAAATTGCTTGAACAAAGGATGCGAAAACAATGGTGGGTCACAATCATAGTGAGCTGAAATTGCTGCAGCATGAATCTTAATGGAAGAGAAAGACAAACCTTTGTCCAATAACTCAGTAAGATATTGAAGAGCCACACTCAAATTAGGCTCAGAAATCTCCAAATCCTTTGCTGCACTCCAAAATAAAAATCTCTTCCATTTTTCTGCGTACACTTTCCTTGTACTAGGTCTTCTGGCTTCCATAATCACATTTAAAACTTGTTGAGGAAGTTGAGACCTGCTGTGTTTCAAAACAGAATATGCCAGGCTGTTAGATGAAGAGAGTGAAGCTTGACATTGAGCAGGTGACCGTCCCTCTGAGACAACAGGTGTGGAATCAAAGGTAAAGGCCATGGAGGCTTCCTTACCAGACTCCTCAGTAATGGGTACCAGTGTTGCCGAGGCCAATCTGGAGCTATTAAAATCATCCTTGGCTTGTCTTGTCTGACCTTTAGGAGCACCTTTGGGAGAAGAAGCAGAGGTGGAAAGGCATACACATGAAGATTTTTCCAACTGAAAGAAAGAGCATCCACTTTCCAAGCTGTGTGATGAAACCTCTTTGTGCAAAACTTTGGCAGCTGGTGGTTTAGTGGAGAAGCGAACAGATCTATGTCTGGAGTTCCCCATGACACTGTCAATTTCCGAAATACATGAAGATCCAGTTTCCACTCGTGGGGATCCATGATTTGTCTGCTTAACACATCTGCTAAGGAGTTCTGTGCGCTCGGCAGAAACCTTGCCTGAAGAGTTAGTTGCAAGCTGAGCGCAGTCTCCCATAAAATCATTGCTTGCCTGCACAACGGGTAAGAATGTGTTCCCCCTTGATTGTTGATGTACCACATGACAGTTGTGTTGTCTGTTAGAATCAACACCTACCCTGGAAGAAGTAACTCCTTGAAAGCCATTAATGCAAACTGGACTGCTAACATCTCCTTCATGTTGATATGTAGATGCTGTAGTCTGGCAGGCCACTTGTCTTGTATCCACTTTCCATTTAGATGAGCTCCCCAAGCAATGTCTGAGGCATCTGTCGTTAGAATCTGACTCGCCTCTGGCCGGGTCACAGAGAGTCCCTTGTTTAGGTGACATTCCTGAGCCCACCACAAAAATTCCTGTTGAATGCAAGGTATTATTTGAATGACAGTGTCCAAATCCTGGCAGTGCTGTGTCCATACATTTTGAGATACCATTGCAGCTTCCTCATATGCAGTTTGGCATTGGGAAGCACCAGAATACAAGATGCCATGAACCCTAAGGCTTGAAGGACTGTCCTTGCAGTCAGCCCGGACTGAAGAGATAGTTGATGGAAGTAAATGGAAAGATTCTTTTGTTTGTCCGGGTTAAAAAGGCCATCTGGGGTGCTGTATTCAGGCTCAAACCCAGAAAGCACATGTCTTGAGAGGGTACTAGACTGGACTTTATTTCGTTCACAGAATACCCTAGGCATCTTAGCACTGCTATCACATATTCCAAATGCTGTAAAAGGTCTTCCTTTTCTTGAGCCAGAATCAGGCAGTCGTCCAAGTAAGGATAGATTTGAATTCCTTTTAGCCTGAAGTAAGCTATCACTGGAGCCAGAACCTTTGTGAATACTCTGGGCGCAGTAGAGACGCCAAAGGGCAATGCAGAGAACTGATAATGGGAATTTCCAGCTCGAGCAGATACTTCCTGCAACTTAGTCTGATAGGCACATGAAGGTAAGCCTCCTTGAGATCTAAAGTTACCATCCAGTGATCTTTGCCCAGCAGAGGTAAAAGCTGTTGTAACGTCAACATTTTGAACTTGGGAATGTCCAGATAAGTGTTGAGGATAGATAAATCCAAAAGTGGTCTCCATGTGTTCCCCTTCTTTGGTACTAGGAACAGGCGAGAATAAAATCCTAGGCCCCTTTCTGGCACAGGAACTGGCTGAATGGCCCCTATTTGGAGTAACAGAGAAATTTGCTTGTGAGCCTCTTTTCTTTGCAGAGGAGGAATGTCTGGCATGCCTTTGAAAGGAGGCAAGGTATGGAAATAAAACCTGTAACCGTGGTGAATGATATCCAAAACCCATCTGTCTTGGGTAATTAAACCCCAATTTTCTTTGAAAAGAGCCAACCTTCCTCCCAAAGGTGCTGCCAGACGAGAACGTACTGGCAGCTGAAAAGGCAGGTCATTGGGTCTGTTTACGAAAGGACTGACCCCTGCCCTCACCAGAAGTCTGAGCAGGTGAACTCCCTGTTCTAGGCCTAAAAGAACCTTGAGCTCTGCCCCTACCACGCCTAGACCTACCCCTAGACTGGGAATCATAAGCAGGATATGTCCATCCCTTAGTAGGCCAATTTCTACTAAACTTGGAGGCTGCACCTGCAAAAATCTTTAACAGTTTGCATAGACTTAGCCTTGTCCTCCATTTTCTTTAAAACTGCTTCCACAGGCGAACCAAACAACACGTCAGACTGTAAAGGAGCATCCAAAATCCTTGTCTTAACATGCTCAGCTAAATTCTGATCCCTCAACTAGGCGTGCCTACGAAGAACAGAACCAGTGGCAGCCACCCTCGAGGAGGCCTGCACAGCATCAAAACCACATTGCAAGGAATGCTTACCCACCTGTTCAGACACATGAACTAAATCCTGCAACTCTTTACACTCAATACCTTCCGCCAGAGCATCCACCTTAGACTTCAATTGTGAAAAGGAGATAATTTTGATATTTTAACATGTGAAACTGGCAATTCAACGCCCTCATGGCTAAAGTGGAAGAAGTATACACTTTCTTTCCCCATCTATCCAAAGCCCTTGCCTCTTTATCAGGAGGAACAGGATTTTTAACAACAGAAGCCTTAACACCTTTAGGCCCCTGAGAGACAGTTTCGGGTCTGCCCTAGGACTCTTAAAAAGATACTTATGGGCTTCAGGCACCCTAAAGTACCTATCCGGTTTAACTGGGGCAGGAGGCAAAGAATCAGGGTTCAGGGAAGCCTCTGCAAAAACATCTTCCACCACATTAAGAACAGGAGGTATAGCTAAAGGCCTATGCTGGGGTAAAAACAAGAATTCCCTAAGCCTCTTCCTGGAATCAGAGAAATCTTGACCTTCCCATTTAAAATGCTCCCTCATGGAATGAAGAGTCTCTGAAAATGAAAAATACTCAGGAGGAGAAGCTGAAGGAGTAGAATCATCCACATCAGAATCAGAATAAGGAGGAAACTCCTGCAAGTCTTCAGCCGAAGACTCAGAAGCCTCCGAACACTGCTCAAAACTCTCAAACTCAGGTTCCACCCTAGGCCTCTTATCAGGTGGGCATAGAACCTCTAATCATAGTAATCAAATCCTCTGCCATTTTAAGCATATGTTTCTTAGGCAAAGATCCTGAAGAGCTAGGAGAAACCCCCACTGAAGTTAAACCTGGCCTGCCTCTCAAAGAAGCCTTGGAAACAGAAGGGGAGGCTCTAACCACCTTAGGAAGAGAGGGAAGAACAGCCACCTGAGAAGCCCCTTCAGCCAGGCCTACCTCCTGAGAGGACACATCCTGTAACAGTAAAGTCTCTCCCTGAGACTCCAAAGAAACTCCTGGCAGAACCTCCGGCTCCACTGAGCCTTCTAAAGAACCGACGTCCGGGACTGTCGGTTCTTCCCCTCTAGGCTTTGCTGCTTTGACCTTGCGCTTTTTGGACGAAGCGGGCGCCGCAGCTTCCGACGGCATGTTATAATTACAACGCCTCCCAAAACTAACCTGGCACAGTCTAACCTTCTCTTAATAGTGCGTTTATTAAATCTAGCACAAGAGCGGCATCCAACAACGTCGTGCTCAGGCCCTAAACAAGGTATACACAAAGTATGGTAATCCCTATGAGGTATCTGTTTCCCACAAGAAATACAGTTATTCACTTTTTCTGACATCCGGTTAAATACTGAGGCAAGAAAAACCAAAATATTCCCCAACGGGGTACTTAGCCAACTTTGATTCGGTCTGAAACTCCGACTTCAGAAAATTTCAGAACGCCAACCTGCACTCGCAAAACTGCTTCTGCATCGGACCATGTGGCAAAAAAGACTGAGGATATGACGTCGGTCATGCGCATTAGTACCCTGACGTCCTGACGTCAGACTGATGCGCCTTGACCGACGTCAGCCATATACTTTGGTATTCGGGCCGACTGGGACAGCGGACTACCCAATGGTTAGGACTGCAGCAATGTGGAATGAAGAACATCTGCTTGAGCAGTGGATGAGAGAAGAGGGGCGGTTCTGTGTTATAATGAGCTGAAATGGCCGAGGAATGGGTTTTAATGGAGGAAAAAGACAGGCCCTTGTGAAGCATTTCAGTTAAGTACTGTAAAATCTGAGGTAAATTGGGTGCTGCTGTGCTCATCCCTTGAGATTGGATCCAGGCACAGAATCTTTTCCATTTTTCCGCATAAGATTTTCTTGTACTAGGCCTCCTTACCTCCAAATTGATATCCATCACAGGTTTGCTGAGGGATGGCAAAGGAGAGATTAAGTAATTAGCCAGGCTGCAAGGTTCAGTGTTAGAAGCTGAGGGTGAGGAATCTGGTTCTCCTGCTGGGACAGCAGGGAAGGTGTCTGAGGCAGGTGCCATGGAGATAACCATGACACACTGCGCAGGAGGGGGTACCAGTGTTGGCGCGGCCAGTCTGGAGCAATCAAAATCATCCTTGGTTTGTCCTGTTTGATTTTTAGTAATACTTTAGAGAGCAGAGGCAGAGGGGGGGGAAGGCATAGATGGATAGGTTTTTCTAGCTGAAGGACATAGCATTCACTTTCCAGGCTTGTTTGTGGGGAGTCCTTGTGCAAAATGTGTCCAATTGGTAGTTCTAGGGAGAGGCAAACAGGTCTATATCTGGGCTCCCCATTTGCTTGTCAACATGTTGAAAATCCTTGGTTCCAGTTTCCACTCGTGTGGGCCCATGAGGTTTCTGCTTAGTCATTCTGCCAGTGTATTTAATTTTCCTGGCAGGAATTGAGCTTGTAGGTGCACTTGGTAGCTCAAGGCTGTGTTCCACAATACCATGGCTAGTCTGCAGAGGGGGTAAGAATGTGTACCCCCCCCCCGCTTGTTTATGTACCACATAACAGTGGTGTTGTCCGTCTTTACCATTAGTTGTCCTGGAAGAATGTGGTCCTTGAAGGCTGTCAGAGCATTCTGTACAGCTAACATTTCTTTTTGACTGATATGCAGGTGCATTTCACTTGGGTTCCATTTGCCCTGAATGCACTTCCCTGCCAGGTGAGCCCCCCCCCCATGCATAGTCTGATGCGTTTGTTGTTAGGGTTTGAGCGGCAGGGAGTGGTGTGAAAGGTAGTCCCTTGTTTTGGTGGCAGGCCTCTGCCCACCATAGGAACTCCAGGTGTAGGCAAGGTATGATAGGAATCCTTGTTTCCAGGTCTTGAGAATATTGCACCATAGGCTTTTTAGATACCACTGTAGTTTCCTCATATGCAGTCTTGCATATGGAATTAGAAGAATGCAGGAGGCCATGAACCCCAAGGCTTGCAGTATTTGTCTTGCAAATAGCAGGGTTTTTGTGGCCACTTGTTTGAAGTACGTTGTCAAATGAATTTGTTTCTCTGGCGTGAGGTAAGCCATCTGGGAAGTTGTATTCAAGCTTGCTCCCAGGAATATAATTTGTTGACAGGGTACCAGGTGTGATTTCTTTTTGTTTATGGTGTATCCCAGACAAGGTAGAACCCTTTGTACAAAGGCCAGATGATTCAAAAGTATGTCCTGGCTTTCTGCCTGAATTAGACAATCGTCCAGGTATGGGTATATTTGAATATTTCTTTGCCTGCAAAATGCAATAACTGGAGCTAGGCACTTTGTGAATACCCTGGGCACAGTAGATAAGCCAAAGGGCAGTGCAGAGAACTGATAGTGCGTGTAGCCTGCTTTGAAGCGTAGGTATCTTCTGCAGGATTCCCTGATTGGGATGTGCAGGTATGCTTCTTTTAAATCTAGTGTTGCCAACCAGGCATCTTTGCCTAGCACAGGAAGTAACTGGTGAAGAGTCAGCATCTTGAATTTTGGAATCTCCAAAAAGGTGTTTAGAGTAGACAGGTCCAGGATAGGACGCCATGAATTGTCTTTTCTGGGTACCAGGAAAAACTTTGTCCCTTTTCCTCTTCTGGTACCAGTTGAATAGCCCCCATGCTTAAGAGAGAAAGTACTTGATTTTGGGCCTATTCCCACTGATTTGGGGGTAGGTCCGGCCACCCGCTTGGTGTTGGCAACGTGTGGAAGTGAAATCTGTATCCCTGGGACACTATATTTAAAACCCATTTGTCCTGGGTAATGAGTTCCCAATTCTTTGCATGAAGAGCAATCTTTCCCCCCAAAAGGGCAGTCAGTTGATAAGTGCTTGGAAATTTTAAAAGGAAGTCATTGAGACAATTTACCATAGGGGGGAGTCTTATTATTCCCAGATTTGGAAGTGGAGGCCCCCCACTGCTTAGTTCTGTGTGTCCCCTGGGACTGAAACCTGGGGTTTTTGCTGTGTCTGGGTTTGGCTTGAGAAGACCTGGAAGGGGCTGGAAAGGACCAATTCTTACAGGGCCAATGCCTACTAAATCTAGGAGGCTGAGCTTTAACAGTTTGCATAGATTTAGCTTTATCTTCCATCTTTTTAAGAACTTCCTCAGCCTTGTTGCCAAACAGAGGCGGTCATGATTTAAAGGAGCATCCAACAACTTATCTTTAACATGATCAGGCAAAGATTGCTCCTTGAGCCAAGCATGCCTTCTGAGCACAGACCCAGTAACAGCAGCCCTGCAAGAGGCCGCTAATGAATCAAAACCACATTGCAAAGTATGTTTTCCAACTTGTTCAGCAGAATGCATTAAATCCTGTAATTATTTTCCACACAGTCAGGAATCAACATCATTTTCTATTTAAGCAGTCCAATAACATGTTGCTGATACTTTAACATAAGAAACTGGCAGTTTAAAGCCCTAATGGCCAAGGTTGCGGAAGTGTAAACCTTCTTACCCCATCTATCCAGCGCCCTAGAGTCTCTATCAGAAGGGGTAGGATTTTTAGCAGTAGAAGCCTTAATGCCTTTGGGTCCCTGTGCAATAGTCTCTGGATCTGCAATAACATTTTTAAAAAGGAACTTGTGGGACTCAGGGACCCTGTAGTATCTGTCAGGTTTTCTGGGAGCAGGAGGCAGGGAATCAGGGGCCAAACTAGATTCTGAAAAAGCATCATCAACAATGTCTAGTACAGGAGGAATAGCTGAAGGCCTATGCTGAGGTAGGAGAAGGAAATCCCTAAGCCTGTTTTATGAATCAGAAAAATCCTGGCTTTCCCAGTGGAAATGCTCCCTTAGAGTATGTAAGGTTTCCCCAAAAGAAAAATCCTCAGGAGGGGAAGCAGAAAGAATGGAGTCCTCTGCATCAGAATCTTCATAAGTAGATAAGGGCAAATCCAGATCATCAGAAAAAACAGAATCCTGATCAGAAGATTCATAATCAACTTCAGTCCTAGGCCTCTTAGAAGGGGGGGGGGGCTACCCCTGATTAGAGTTATTAGATCTTCAGCCATACTTATCATTAGTTTTTTAGGCAAAGAGGCCTGAGCATGTGGCCTGGGCATCAGTTTTTTAGGCATGGTTCGAGATTTAGGCCTAAGTAAATAAGGAGGTGTCAGTTTAATATGCAAGTCCGTAGGCCTGAATACACCCTCGGAAACTGGTGTCTGCACAGCGGCTCCAGACCCATCCAAGTTAAAGACATCCACGGGTTCCATAGTTGAAGCATCTCGCGGCATTCCGGACTCTGAATGGGTCTCAGTAGAGGCCTGTGAATCAGAAGTAGCGGGTATCAGGGACTGCAAAAGCGCCTCACTGAGTACCGGCGCACTGGTAACTGGCTTAGGAGAAGCATCGTCGGCAGTTTTGGACCTCGGCGGCCTGTCTCTGTCTTTATCTTTGCGTTTTTTTGGAATCCCGGTAGTCGGATGGCTAACCAACGACATTTCTGGATAATTAAACCGAGAACCGAAATATTTAGAGGAGAAAATATACCGACAACGGATAGTGCGTTGATTAAATAAAGCACAAAACCGACAGCAAGGTACGTCGTGGTCAGGGTCTGGGCAAGGAATACAGTACAAATTAAAATCTTTATGAGGTATTTGTTTTCCACAAGTAATGCAATTATTAACTTTTACTGACATCAGTAAGGAGCAAGAAAAAGTTTCCCCAATGGGGTACTTAGCTTTAGTTGAAGACTTCACTTCTGAAACTCGAAAACGAAAATTTCAGGAGTCGGCCGACCAGCACTTGCGAACTGCTTCGGGCACCGCACGGCAAGAAAGACTGGTGTAATGGCGTCGGCTGCATGTTTTATACCCCTGACCTGATGTCATGGAAGAAGGGACAGCAACCGACGCAGGACCCAAGACTTTGTTAATCAGGCTGATTGAGGGCTAGCTGCAAGCAGATAACCCAAATTTAATGACTGCAACAGTGAAACACGAAGAATATCACTTATTTATGAATATGGATAGTAAGACAAACAGTGAAAATGTTTTTAGTCCCTTTAGTCTTGTATACAGGTCAGGCATACTTTTTTCAACCCAAGGAGAACTTAACAATTAATAAAGAAATGAAAGAATTTATCTGGGAGGGAAAAGAGTTAAGTGGGATAAAAGTTGATCCTTCCAATAGAGCAAGGTGGTTTACGTTTACCTGATTTGAAAGTATATTCTAGAGCTACATAGCTAAGGCTCATATACATAACACAGACAGAAGGTTATATTTCAAAGTGAAAATGGATAATGATGAAGTAAGGGGGAAGTTCAAGAAATAGAAAGAGTGTGATTTTGGATGCAGATCCTTAGGGAGAACAACAACTACTACAGAATATTCTATTCATAAAGTGGCAGAACGTATTCTAAGAATTAAGCCAATACAAGAATGGAGAAAGGAGATTTTGCCAGTAGGGATGATTGCAAGTAGGGGTGCAGAAAATAAGCAAGAGGGGGTTAGAATTTACTGGAGAAACCTGGCAAAGAAGACAAGATACCGGGAGCAAATAGCTCAAGCAGTAAAGGTAAGAGAGTGGGATAAGGCCAAGAAGACATTTGGATTGCAGGATAGAGAATACCTTCCCCACCAGGGCTTAATCTCAAGAGTACAAGCAAAGAGAAAGGGATATGGGAATTTTAAATGAAAGACCTACTCTTGTAGAGTTTTAGTTGAATCTAGAACAGATGTGCCTGTTAAAAAGGGAATAATCAGTTGGACATATAAAATACTACATGATACTTACAAGGATCGATCAGAGGAGGTTAGAAACAATTAGGAAGAAAGACTGGAAAATCAATCTACAAGAAAAAAATGGGAAGGCATAAGTAAGTAACCAAGTCCAGAAGGTTCAGGATCTTTGCTTGGATGGGTTTGTGCAGGTATTTTTATACCCCAAGCAGAATTCAAATAATTTTTTCTCAGGCAGATAAAGGTTGGAGGTGTAATGAAGAAGAAAGAAAAAAATGGTAACATATGTTTTGGGAGTGTAATGAGTTTGCAAATTTAAAAAATTCCCTACACAGTACTCAGATGAGCAAATGGCTGTTAAGTAAAGAAATTATTCTTTTGAGCTGGGATATAGGATCCGAATTGTCTAGACATAGTAAGGCCTTATTAAGTTTAATTCTCTTCATTGCCAAAAAACAATTACTAGAAAATGGAAATTAAAGTCTACTACCAAATGTATTTGAGGTAATAAGTATTATAAAAGTAAAAGAACTGGAAGAGGGATCTTTAGAAATGGGAAGAAGCCAGTTACACAGAAGTAAATGGAAACTGTTGGAACAATGTACGCATAATAATGTTCAGGCAGAGGAGGAGTGAGATTTTAGGGAAGGCAGAAATTAAAAATTTTCTGTAATGTTGGACTATTGACAGTAACAAACAAAATATATGTGATATATATTTTATTTAAATGAAAAAATGTTAAAATGGTTTGATCTAATGTTATCAATTTTTATTCTGTCCTCAACTGATGGGTTCAGATCTGAATTGTCAGATCCGACTTGGCCATTGCAAAAACTCCTGGCAACATAGAACTCTTGAGCTTCTCCCTTACCCAGAATACACCAACTCCAATTACCTCGGATCTCATTTGCCGCCTCCAGCGAAAGACGTGCTTGTTAGACTCTTAAGCTTAAAGTCAGATACGTGCATTTTTTGATACTCATTTTCTTCTTTCTCGTTTTCCAATTGTCTTGTTCTGTCGCCTAATACTAGTGTATACTGTAGGATACTACTAATGGTATTTTTCTCTCTTTCCCTTTTTCTTGTCTTCTATGCTTGGTGTAGCTCTTTGCTACCTTGGTAATGGTTTCCTCTTTCCTTCTTCTTCCCTTTTTGCTTTAACAACAAAAAAATAAATAAAAAGAAGAAAACCGTTATAGTCCTGTTTTTTTTTTTTTTTTTTACTTTAGTGTTCTGAAGTAGAAAGTTGACCACTTAAAGTTTGTTGATTATTTAAAGTTCAAGTTAGACTTTAAAAATTTAAAGTTACAGTTTTACAATTTTTTTTGGAGTGTGTTTGCTGCTGCTGTTGTTGTTTTTATCCTACTAGTTGTTATTGGAAACCATTAAGAGTTTTGAAATTAAGATGTCTGAGAAAGAGAAAAGACGGTCAGGCTTTAAAAAATGTAGTAAATGTGGTCAAAAAATTCCTATTCTGATGCTCACATACTTTGCATGTTCTGTCTTGCACCACTCCATCTCTTATAAAATTGCTCTATTTGTCATGCGTTCGAACCATGGGCCCTAGTTGAACGCAAAAACAAATTAATACTGAAGGGATGGCTTCAGTCTTTCTTTAGCGAAGCCTTATCTGGAACTACAATAGAAAAATCAAAAAAGTGTCTTCCACTTCTCCAAACACGTCAACTGCCTCTTCTAAGACTTCGGTGAAGTCCTTCACAAGATCTTTTTCAGATCTATCAGTTCCCTCAGATCCGAAAAAGGAAACGCCTAAATCTTTGGATCTGACTTCATCCTCAGATCCGAGAAATATGAAGAAAACATCCTCAGATCTGACTAACTCTTTGGATCCAAAAAGCTCAAAATTTAAAGATACCTCAGATCAGACCACCTCGGATCAGACACAAAGACCTACTGATGTGGTAAATTTTACCTAAAACAAGATACTCCCCCCTTCAGTGGACCCAGTTCCCTTCTAGGTTCCCTCCCCTTTCTTAGACAGGCTAAGGTCTCCTTCAGGGCTATCCGCTCGCTGTTCCAAAAGCCTTACAGAAGAGGATGTGGAGAGGTTAGTGAGAAAAATTTTCTTGACGCAAAGCCAGTCAGCTATCCTTTTGGCTCCTACAACATTGAGTCAGAAAATCTGTACGTCCACTAATCCACCACTGCCACTTCCTCCACTGACTCCTCAAAAGGGCTCGGAGTGCTTGGATCAGAGTAATCCGGGTATGTCGGCTTTGGATCTGAGCATCCATTTATCCTTGGATCAGAGGTTTGCTGCAAACGCTTCGGTTCAGTCAGATCTAGAGAGCTCTTGCAACCGATTCTACCCTGTTGATTCTGAGGTGCTTCAGTCATCTCCAAGGGCTTTGAAGCCATCTCTATGCCTCAGAGCCTCGGTAATGGTCAGTTTGGCTCTGACTTCAGCCTTGTGAGGACTGTAAACAGGGAAGGGAGGGTTCACAGATCAGAGACTTGCCTTCTCAGATCCAGGGTACTATCCCTCACTGGGACATTCCCCTTTGTGGTCATAGAGAGAGGTCAGTCTGCCCCCCTGACTCAGACAGCACCTACCTCCTTGTATCCTCTGTCTACATCTGTACCATCTCTGCATCTGGAGTGTCAACTCTCCTCTCCAAAGGGACAGCAGGTACCGAAACCCCAGGCTTCCCATCAGGGTAGCCACACTTCTTCTGACACCTCCCAAGAGTACCCCACTGAGGAGGTCCCGAAGAAGAAAACATGCAAGAGGAAGCAACTGGATTCCCGTGAATCTGTCACTGACGATACAGATTTTGATGAGCGCTAAGGGTCCACACAGTCACTTCCTGATGATGTCTCATTCAGAAATCCTGAAACAGAGAGGTGGCTGGAAGCCCAGCAACCCCTTCATTGGAGGAATCTGTACTCGTGGAAGGATTTGGTACTGGCCCATCTACCTCCTTGGTGACCACGCCTGCCAACAAGCTCATTAACTTGATCTCTTGGCAGGCATTGGAGAATACAGGCACCACTGAGTCAATTCCCAGAAGACTAATAAAATCATGAGAGCTCCAGAGGATAAACAGTTTTGGTCCAAGGGTGTGCCTGTCGATGCCATGGTCATGGTGGCAAGCCACTAAGAAGGAATTCTTCAAAGAAAGTTCCTCTGTTCATCCCCACATCAAGGAGTCCCGGGTGACGGATAGATTCGGGAAGCATGTCTATGCTTCAGCAACCTTCACCTTAATGTCACTGAATTATCTGGCACATTTCACAAGACTACAGAGGGACCTGATTAAGAAGCTGTTAGACACCCACTCAGAATCATTTTCTGAAGAGGAGAAAGCATCTATCACCTCTCCATTGGCTACCCTGCAATTGATATCCAACGCTTCCATGAGGCTCATTTCTAATGTAGCAGAAGGAAAGTACAGTTCTGTACACTTGCCATAAACGTAGATGTTCGAGTGTATTCACTGTTGCAGTCATCACATTTGGGTTATCTGCTTGCAGTAGCCCTCAGTCGGTCTGATTAACAAAGTCTTGGGTCCTGCATCGGTTGCTGACTCTTCTTTGTCAGGTCGTCAGTGGTATAAAACATGCAGCCGACACCATTACATCAGTTTTTCTTGTCCCAGATGTCAGGTGCCCCCCCTAATGGGAAGCAATTAAATATATAAAAATACAAGGTTATACCTCCAACAAAAAAGCAAATACACCACAATGCTTTTAAGCATAGTAAAGGAGAGTAAAGGTATAGCCAAAAGAAGTCAGGGGCTTGAGGGAGTGTAACCAGGACTGCAACAGTGAATGCACTCAAACATCTACATTTATGGTAAGTGTACACAACTGTACTATGTTCTTCGTGTTTCACTGTTGCAGTCATCACATTTGGGTAGATTCCCAAAGCTAAGGATGGCAGGAGGAATTTAGATAGCATTAGGACCAGCTATAAGGCCCTGCAAGACTGCAGTGGCAAAGCCAGCTCAGGATTTAGAGAAAATTGGCAAATGGTAATGCTTGGTGAAAGTATGTACAGAACTCCAGGTAGCAGCTTCTAGGATGTCCCTGGTAGGGATGCCTCTGAGAAAGGCTGTAGAAGTAGATGCAGCCCTGGTTGAGTGAGGTCTGATCCCCTGTGGGATAGGTTTTCCATGGTGCTTATAGCAGAAATGAATGCAATGGCCTATCCATTTAGAAATGGTTTGCTTTGAAGTAGCCTTCCCCTCTGTCCCTGCAGCAAATGCCACCAGCAGTCCAAGTAGAATCTAAGTTGTCTGTGCACATCTAAGGAGTGCAGTATCCGTTCCCCTTTGTTCTGTGGATTAGGAAAGAAGGTTGGCAAATGGATGGACTGATTAAGAGCCACACTGGATACCATCTTGGGCATGAAGGAGGGATTGGTTCTGAGGGATACCCTGTCCGCATGAAAGATAATGAAAGGCTCCACTGCCATAAGGGCCTGTAATTGAGATCCCCTTCTAGCTGAAGTGATTGCTAAAAGGAAAGCTGTTTTCCAAGAAATAAATTTTAAATCTGCAGTCGCAGCTGGCTCGAAAGGAAGGGTGAGTTTCTCCAATACAAAGTTAAGGTCCTAGGCTGGAGTTGGAGCTGTCCTGGGTGTTCTTATATTTTTGGCGACTCTGAGGACCTGCTTGAGGAGTGGATGAGAGAAGAGGGGAGATTCTGTGTTATAATGAGCTGAAATGGCTGAGGCGTGAATTTTGATGGAGGAAAAAGACAGGCCCTTGTGAAGCATCTCAGTTAAGTATTGTAAAATCTGAGGTAAAATGGGCGCTGCTGTGCTCATCCCTTGAGATTGGTCCGAGGCACAAAATCTTTTCCATTTTTCAGCATAAGACTTTGTAGTACCAGGACTCCTTGCCTCTAAAATGATATCCATCATTGGTTTACTGAGGGATGGTAAAGGAGAGATTAGGAAATTAGCCAGGCTGCTAGGTTCAGAGTTTGAAGCTGAGGCTGCAGAATAGTACAGTTGTGTACACTTACCATAAATGTAAATGTTCGAGTGTATTCACTGCTGCAGTCATTACATTTGGGGTAATCTGCTGGCAGGTTGCCCTCAGTCAGCCTGATTAACAAAGTCTTGGGTCCTGCGTCAGTTGCTGTCCCTTCTTCCATGACGTCAGGGGTATAAAACATGCAGCCAATACCATTACATCAGTTTTTTTTGCCCCAGATGTCAGGTGCCCCCCAAAAAGGGAGCAAATAAAATTAAAAAACACAAAAAATATACACCTCCAATCCCAAAAGCAAATACACCGAAAGGGCTATTAAGCATAGTGAAAGAAAGTAGAGGTATAGCCAGAGAAAAATAGGGGGCTGAAGGGATGGTAACCAGGACTGCAACAGTGAATGCACTCGAACATCTACATTTATGGTAAGTGTACACAACTGTACTATGTTCTTCGTGTTTCACAGTTGCAGTCATTACATTTGGGTAGATTCCCAAAGCTATGGTTGGGTGGAGGGAATTATACAGCATTAGGACCAGCTATAAGGCCCTGCAGGACAGCAGTGGCAAAGCCAGCTCTGGATTTAGAGAAAAGTGGTAAATGGCAATGTTTGGTGAACGTATGAACTGAGCTTCAGGTAGCAGCTTCTACAATGTCCCTGGTAGGAACACCTCTGAGAAAGGCTGTAGAAGTAGATGCAGCCCTGGTGGAATGGGATCTGATCCCCTGGGGGACAGTTTTTCCATGGTGAATATAGCAGAAACAAAAACAATGGCTTATCCATTTGGAAATGGTTTGCTTTGAAATAGCCTTTCCATCTGCCCCTGCAGCAAATGCCACCAGCAGTTGTTCAGATTTTCTTTGAGATTTTGCCCTGTTTAAGTAAAATCTAAGTTGTCTGTGTACATCCAATGAATGCAGAATCCGCTCCCCCTTGTTCTGTGGATTGGGAAAGAAAGTTGACAAATGAATGGTTTGATTAAGAGGCACACTGGATACCACACCTTAGGCATGAAGGATGGATTGGTCCTGAGAGATACCCTGTTTGCATGAAAAATGATGAAAGGCTCCACTGCCATAAGAGCCTGTAATTCGGAAATCCTTCTAGCTGAAGTGACTGCTAAAAGGAAAGCTGTTTTTCAGGAGAGAAATTTTAAATCTGCAGTAGCGGGTGGCTCAAAAGGAGGGAGAGTGAGCTTTTCCAATACAAAATTGAGGTCCCAGGCAGGGGTTGGAGCTCTCCTGGGTGGTCTTAAGTTTTTGGCCCCTCTGAGATACTGCTTTAGCAGAGGATGAGAGAAGAGGGGAGGTTCCGTGTTGTAATGAGCTGAAATGGCTGAGGCATGGATTTTTATGGAAGAAAAAGGACAGGCCCTTGTGAAGCATCTCAGTTAAGTATTGTAAAATATGAGGAATGTTGGGCACTGCTGTGCTTATCCCTTGAAATTGGTTGAGGCACAGAATCGTTTCCATTTGTCAGCATAATATTTTCTAGTATTAGGCCTTCTCGCCTCTAAAATGACATCCATCACAGGTTTGCTGAGGCATGCTAAGAGTGAAATTAGGTGATTAGCTACGCGGCAAGATTCAAAGTTTGGAGCTGCGTGTGCAGAATTTGGTTGTTCTGCTGAGACAGTAAGTAAGGTGTCTGAGGCAGGTGCCACAGTGGAAGGTGTGACACATTGCGCAGGAGTGGGTACCAGTGCTGGCGAGGCCAGTCTGGAGCAATCAAAATCATTTTTGGTTTGTCCTGTTTGACTTTTAGTAGGACTCTGGAGAGCAGAGGCAGAGGGGGAAAAGCATAGATTGATAGGTTTTTCCAGCTGAAGGATACAGCATCCACTTCCCAGGCTTTTTTGTGATGAGTTCTTGTGCAAAATTTGTCCAACTGATAGTTGTGGGGGTAAGGCAAAAAGATCTATGTCTGGGTTCCCCATTTGTGTTTCAACATGTTGAAAATCTGTGTTTCTAGTTTCCATTCGTGTGGGTCCATGAGACTTCTGCTTAGTTTGTGTGCCAGAGTATTCAGCATTCCTGGCAGGAATTGAGCTTGTAGTTGTACTTGATAGATCAAGACCGTGTTCCACAATGCCATAGCTAGTCTGCAAAGGGGGTAGGAGTGTGTACCCCTTTGCTTGTTTATGTACCACATAACTGTGGTGTTGCCTGTCTTTATTATTAATTGTCCTGGATGAAGGTAGTCCTTGAAGGCTGTCAGTGCATTCTGCACAGCTAGCATTTCTTTTTGATTGATATGAAGGTGCATTTGATTCGGGCTCCATTTGCCCTGAATGCACTTCCCTGCCAGATGTGCCCCACAAGCATAGTCTGATGCGTCTGTAGTTAGGGTTTGGGTGGCAGGGGGTGGTGTGAATGACAGTCCCTTGTTTTGGTGGCAGGCCTCTGCCCACCATAGGAACTCTAATTGCAGGCAAGGAATGATGGGAATCATTGTTTCCAGGCTGTGACAATGCTGACTCCATAGACTTTTTAAGTACCACTGAAGTTTCCTCATATGCAGTCTTGCATATGGAATTAGAAGAATGCAGGAAGCCATGAACCCCATAACTTGCAGTATTTGCCTTGGAGAAAGCAGGGTTTTTGTGGCCATCTGTTTGAAGTAAGGAACCAAATGAATTTGCTTCTCTGGCGTAAGGAAAGCCATCTGGGTAGTTGTATTCAAGCTTGCACACAGGAATGTAATTTTTGAGAGGGTATCAGTTGTGATTTCTTTTTGTTTATAGTGTACCCTAGGCAAGTTAGAACCCTTTTTACAAACGCCAGATGGTTTAGAAGAGTGTCTTTGTTTTCTGCCTGAATTAGACAATCGTCCAGGTATGGATATATTTGAATGTTTCTTTGCCTGCAAAATGCAATGACTGGAGGTAGACACTTTGTGAATACCCTGGGTGCAGTAGATAAGCCAAAGGGCAGTGCAGAGAACTGATAGTGCATGTAGCCTGCTTTGAAGCGTAGGCATCTTCTGCAAGATTCCCTGATTAGGATGTGCAGATATGCTTCCTTTAAATCTAGTGTTGCCAACCAGGCATCTTCTCCTAGCATAGGAAGGAACTGGCGAAGAGTCAACATCTTGAATTTTGGAATCACCAAAAAGGTGTTTAGAGCAGACAGGTCCAAGACAGGACGCCATGAATTGTCTTTTCTGGGTACCAGGAAAAGTCTCGAGTAGAAACCTTGTCCCTTTTCTTCTTCTGGTACCAACTGAAGAGCCCCTATGCTTAAGAGAGAGAGAGAGAGAGAGTACTTGCTTTTGGGCCTCTGCCCCTGATTTGGGTGTAGATCTGGCCAACCGCTTGGTGATGGTAACGTGTGGAAGTGAAATCTGTATCCCTGGGACGCTATATTTAAAACCCATTTGTCCTGGGTAATGAGTTCCCAGGTCACTGCATGAACAGCAATCTTTCCCCCCAAAGAGGCAGTCAGTTGAGAAGTGCTTAGAAGTCACTGAGACAGTTTACCATAGGGGGAGTTTTATTACTCCCAGATTTGGAAGTGGAGGCCCCCCACAGCTTACTCCTGTGAGTACCCTTGGACTGAAGCCTGGGTGCTCTGCTGGATCTGGGTTTGGACTGAGAAGGTCTGGTAGAGGCAGGAAAGGACCAATTCTTAAAAGGCCAGTGCCTACTAAATCTAGGAGGTTGTACTTGTAAGAAATCTTTAACAGTTTGCATAGATTTAGCTTTTTCCTCCATCTTTTTAAAAATTTCTTCTGCCTTGTTGCCAAACAGGCGGGCCTGATTTAAGGGAGCATCCAGTAATTTAGCTTTAACATGATCTGGCAAGGATTGCTCCTTGAGCCAAGCATGCCTCCTAAGTACAGACCCAGTTACAGCAGCCCTGCAAGATGCCTCTAGTGAATCAAAACCTCACTGCAAAGTATGTTTTCCAACTTGTTCAGCAGAATGCATTAAATCCTGTAAATCCTTATTTTCAGCACAATCAGGAATCAACATAATTTTCTGTTTAAGCAATCCAATAATATGCTGCTGATACTTTAACATATGAAACTGGCAGTTTAAGGCCCTAATGGCCAAAGTTGCAGAAGTGTTTACCTTTTTACCCCATCTATCCAGCGCCCAGGAGTCTCTATCAGAGGGGGTAGGATTTTTGGCAGTAGTAGCTTTAATGCCCTTGGGTCCTCGTGAAATGGTCTCAGGATCCGCAGTAGGATTTAAGAAAAGGAACCTGTGAGAGTCAGGAACCCTGTAATATCTATCAGGTTTTCTGGGACATGAGGTAAAGAGTCAGGGACCAAGCTAGATTCAAAAAAGCATCATCAACTATGTCTAGTACAAGAGATATGGCTAAAGGCCTGTGCTGGGGCAGGAGTAAGAAATCCCCAAGCCTGTTTTTAGAATCAGAGAAATCCTGACTTTCTCAACGAGAATGCTCCCTGAGAGTATGCAAGGTTTCACCAAAAGATAAATCCTCTGGAGGGGGGGGGGGGGGGATTGGTGGAATAGAGTCCTCAGCATCATAATCCTCATACGTAGATAAGGGTAAATCCTGGTCATCAGAGGAAACAGAAATTTCAGAATCCTGGTTGGAAGCATCATAAGCAAAATCAGTCCTAGTTCTCTTAGAGGGGGGAAGGTTGGCTTCCCCTGATTAAAGTAATAAGGACTTTATGCCTAAAAATCAAATGATAGGAATGGCTGGAGGACTGACCACGCAGTCCAGGCGTCAGTTTTCTAGGCATGGTTTGAGTTTTACGCCTTGAAGAAGAAGATGATGTTGGTTTAATATGCAAGTCAGTAGGCCTGAATACACCCTCAGAAGCCGGTGCCTGCACAGTGGCTCCGGACCCATTCAAGATAGAGACATCCATAAGATCCACAGTTGAAGCATTTTGCAGCATACTGGACTCCGAATGAGTCTCAGTAGAGGCCTGCAAATCTGAAGTAGCGGGTATCAGGAGCAGCGAAAGTGCCTCACTGAGTACCGGCGAACTGACGAATGGCTTAGGAGTAGCGTCTTTGGCTGCTTTGGACCTTGGCAGCTTGTCTCTGTCTTTATCTTTGCGTTTTTTTGGAATGTCGGTAATCGGATGGCTTAACGAAGACATATCAGGATAATTGAACCAAGCACCCAAAATATTTAAAAGCGAAAATATACCGACGACAGATAGTTCGAGGTTTAAATAAGGCACAAAACCGACAGCGAGGTACGTCGTTGTCAGGGCCTAGGCAAGGAATACAGTACGAATGAAAATCTTTATGAGGTATTTGCTTTCCACAAGAAATGCAATTATTTACTTTTTTCTGACATCGGCTTAGAGCAAGAAAAAGTTTCCCCAACAGGGTACATAACTTTTAGTTGAAGACTTCGGTTCTGAAACTCAAAAACTAAAATTCCAGGAGTCGGCCGACCGGCACTTGCGAACTGCTTCTGCTTCGGGCATCGCATAGCAATAAAGACTGATGTAATGTCGTCAGCTGCATGTTTTATACCCCTGATGACCTGACGACACAGAAGAAGAGACAGCAACCGACGCAGGACCTAAGACTTTGTTAATCGGGCCGACTGAGGGCTACTGCAAGCAGATAACCCAAATGTGATGACTGCAACAGTGAAACATGAAGAACATCTTCTAGGGCAGCGGGCTCATGCATTTCCATTAGGAGACACACCTGGATGCGCTTATGTGATTTTGCAGAGCCTTTTAAGTCTTTGTTCGTCAATGCTGCTTTTGATGCCACGTTTCTTTTTGGCCCCAAGGTTGAAGACACATTGTCCAAGTGTGAGAAGGATGGAAAGACCCTTTCTGCCATGTGCATACATTTTCCCATCACTCAAAGGTCCTTTTCAAGGAATGATCGAGGAGGGGGTAAAATGTGGTTCAAAAAATCCCAAGAATCTTTCCAGAACACAGGTGGAGGAAGCTCCCCCAGAAGTAGAGGGGGAACTTAAATGGTAGACACTGCCCTCACAGCAGAGGTAGCCCACAGAAAGAATAGTTGTGTAAAATCTTACCATAAACATAGATGTCTTTCTCTTTCATATTGCAGTATTCATAACCTTTTGGGGGTTAGCCTCCATCTAGCGACCCAAACACCCAGCCAGTATACAGAAGCTTTAGTCACTGCAAGGTATGTGGGATGTCCGACGATGGCCGTAGAGTGCATGGGCCATAAAAGTGACATCTGCACATACCTTCCTCAGAACTGAATGCCCCAGTCCCAGGACAGCTGCACAAGTCCCGAATCATCCAGGAAAGCTTTTTTTTGTTTGTTTTTTTTTTTTTTGTTTTCCAGGGGGTAGGAATGTAGGATAGAATACTGCAACATGTAAAGGAAGGACAGCTATGGTTATGGTAAGGTTTTACACAACTATTGTATGTCCTTCTATTCTCATGTTGCAGTATTCAAAACCTTTGGGTGACTGTAATAGCTCAAAAGGAAGAAGAAGAGGGTGGTTTGGAACTATTTTCCAAAAATCCATACAGGATTGCCCTAGCAAAACCTGCTCTAGATGTGGATTTGGGGTCCAGTTTGTAGTGTGTGGTGAAGATATGGACAGATGTCCAAGTAGCTGCTTCTACAACAGAAGCACTGACCAGCCCCTTGAAAAATGCTCTAGAGGAGGCCATGGCCCTAGTGGAATGGGCTTTTATGTTAGAGACCAGATGCTTGCCATGATAGGTATAACAAAAGGAGATGGCTTTGGAGATCCAGGTAGAAACACTCTGCTTTGTCACAGCTTTTCCCAGAGCCCTGAGGTGAAAGGAGACAAACGGTTGCTCTGATCTCCTAAGGGATTTGGTATTGTCTAGGCAAAATCTTGGTTGCCTGTTCACATCAAGGGAATGCAGGACTCTCTTATTGTCACTCTGGGGTTGTGGAAAAAAGGTGGGGAGGTGGATACATTGGTTCAGAGACAACTCATTGACAACCTTACGCATAAAGGATGGGTTAGTCCATAGGGTTAACCTAGCCTTATGGAAGATTAAAAAGGGTGGGGTGAACATGAGGACCTGGAGCTCTGACACTCTCCTGGCTGATGTCAGGACCACCAAAAGCACAGTTTTCCAAGTGCAGTACTTTAGAGAGGTTGTAGCTGCTGGCTCAAATGGGGCAAAGGTGAGCTTCTCTAACACACAGTTCAGGTCCCAGGGCAATGGAACTGGCCTCCTGGGGGGCCTGAGGTGTAGAACTCCTTTCAGGAATAACTTCACTTGAAGTCCAGAAGCAAATAGAGGGTCAAGAGGCAGACAAGCAGAAACAGCAGCAAGGTGTGCCTTAACAGAGGAATATGCCAACCCTGACTGCAACAATTCACACAGATAAGACAGCACCAAGGGGACCTCTCCTTGAAATGGGTCTAGCTATCTTTTCAGACACCAAATGGAGAAACGTTTCCATTTGGACAGACAAGATATCCTATTATTGGGGTTTCTGGCCTATTGCAGGACATTCAGTACATCCTCAGAGTAAAGGTGTCTGAAATGGATCAAAACGATCACCCACACAGTTAGGCTCAGCGATTCCAAGTGGGGATGGATTAGGGATCCCTTGTCCTTTGTGAGTAGGTCCACTCTGTGAGGTAATTTGTGATGACTGCCCCTGGCTAAATCCAGAAGGAGGAGGAACCAGTGCTGTCTTGGCCAAAAGGGAGTCACCAACAAGATTTTTGGTTTGTCTTACTGTATTTTCATTATGACTTTTTTTTAAGAGTGGGAAGGGGGGAATGTATACAGAAATGTCCCCTTCCATGAGACAGAGAAGGCGTCCTTCGCCCTCACTAGGGAGCTGAGTGCCCTGGTACAAAACTGTGGAAACTATCTGCTCAGAGAGGAGGCAAACAGATCTATTTCTGGCATAGCCCACCTGTGGACTATGCCCAGAAACACATCACTGTGTAGCATCCATTCATGGGATTGTGACATGGACCTGCTCACGGTGGCTGGCTGAGAATTCTGAGCCAAGGGCATATAGACAGCCTGCATAATGACTCCATGCTGGACTGCCAATTCCCAGGCCTGGAGTGCAAGTCTGCATAGCAACTATGATCTTGTTCCCTCCTGTTTGTTCCCATACCAAAGAACAGTAGTGTTGTCATTGCTTAGGAATATCTTGGAGGCCCTCAGTGCAAGGATGTGAGCCCTCATCTCTCTGATGTTGATGTGTTCCCTCTTGAAGGGGCCTATCCATGTGCTTTGCACCTTCAAGCTGCCCATAGCAGCTCCCCAACCCAGGCCTGAAGCAACTGTGTACATTTCCTGGAGTTAGGGGTTGTAAGGGAAGTTCTGGGTTCAGAGAAACTTGTGGACTTCAGGTACCACTGACGTTTCCTCATGTGGAGTGAGAGGATAGGTGAAGGCTGCCAGTCTAGCCAGATAGAATTTTGTAGATAATTCTGTCATTTGTAAATATTAATGTAAGCCATAGGCTTGTTCTCTTAAATGTGAAAAGACTGCATTGGATATTGAACTGCAATAATGTAACAACAGTGCACTCTGCTGTAAGAAAGCTAAGTCAAGCATTTTATGAATGTCTTTAATGTCAAAATTCTGAGCTGATATATCTAGATGGAAGCATCCTGCATATTGTTTTAAGACCAGAGTTAATGGCTAGAATTTGCATGTATGAATCTCCTTTATTGCTCTGGTTTCTGAATGTAAATGTAGTTTCTGATAGCCTGGGAACACCAGAGAAGTGTGAAGAATGATGTCACGTGAAGCAGCTCTGTGTTATCAATTTAAAGAGAGCGAATCAGAGAGCTCTGAGCATTTTGTCTTGAGATCATCCAACATCACCAGCACTCTTTTGGCTCTATGTGCAAGTTATTTAGAACTGTGTTTTCTCTTAGAAATAGCTAGGAATTAGGAAGATTAGACTAAGTGTTTTTCTGTGATGTCAGGACTTTTCTACGGTATTATTTTAAGTATTTCTCTGTGATCTCTGAACTCTTGACTAGCACTGTGTAGTAAGAAGTATTGTCTTGTGTTTTTATTATTAAATATTTTTAAACCTTTCAACTGTGGCTGTTTTATGTTGAGTTAATTTAAGCCCTACAGTACATTGCATGTATACAGTGATACTGTACCAAGTCACTCTAATAAGCCTTGACTGTTCAGTCACACTTACCATTTGGATAATAATATTGCACAGTAATAATTGGACACCCTTTCAGAAGGGCCTCTGAGTACCTGATATTAGTGGGTAGTGGCAGCTGGTACTACCTTTTAGACTGGGCAGAAAAGAAGCACAGCTGCAGAACCTATGCCAGCCTTCCCCAGGAGTGTCTGTGTGGTTGCATATAACTCTTAACTCAAAGTGTGTGTGTGTGTGTGTGTGTGTGTGTGTGTCAGCTACTTGGGCGGGGACACGAAGCATTGGTTGGACAGAGAGGGTGCTGGAGGTTTTCGCTTGCCCACTAGGCTGAGATCTGGAACCTAGAGCTGTGCCATTGGGGAGTCTTATTGGGGACCTGGAGAGAAAGGGAGAAACCAGCCCCAGACTGACTGTGATCTCTGTGTGCTCTTATGGGAAATTGCACTTTACTGTGTGTGTATTTATTATCCTTTCCCTATATGCACACCCCTCATTGGTGTTAGTGGTGAGGATTGCGGCTCCTTGATTGCTGGGCCAGTGCACAGGCGTCACATGGAGTCTTGCCAGTGGTAACATGGGGACTGTAGAAGCCATATGTCCTAAGAGTCTGAGGTATTCTCCTGCTGTCATTGTAGGGGCGTGGATGACAGACAACATATATTCCTTCAGGCTTTCTACCTTTTGGAGTGGGAGGAATGCCATCATAATGTCTGTCCTGATTCTGCACTCCAGGAAAACCTGGTCCTGGGAGGGGTTTAGGTTGGATTTAGGGAAGTTGACGTTGAAACCTAGAGACTGCAGAACAGAAATGACAGTCTGTAGATGGTTCTGGAGGGTACCATAACAATCTGCCTGGATCAGGAGGCCATACAGGTGTGGGAAAATCTGTATCCCTAAGACCCTGCAATAGGCTACCACTGGAGCCAGACAATTGGTGATAGTCCAAAGGGTAAAGCAGAGAAATGAAAATTAGAGAAACCCACAGAGAAGCGCAAGTACTTCCTGTATTTGGGCTGGGTGGGGATATGCAGGTAGGCATCTTTGATATCCAAGGTGGCAAAAAATACCGCAGGCATTAGCAGTGGAAAAGAGTCTGAAGCGTGAGGATGCAGGAGGTGGGTATTTGAAGGAAAAGGTTGAGGTGAGAGAGATCCAGGCTGGGTCTCTACAGACCATCCTTTCTTGAGACCAGGAAAAGTCTTCAGTAAAAGCCCCTTCCGTTTTCTGATGTAGGGACGGGTTAGATAGTCCCTTGAGAAAGGGGAATTAGGGGCAGCTGGTCCTTTGGTGACAGAGGGATGCCTCTTAAGAGTGGAGGAATGGCTCAAATCATGAACTAACCTTTTTTTATGATTGACAAGACCCATTTGTCTGAGGTAATGCTTTTCCAGAAAGGGAGACTGTGAGAGAATGTCTGGAAAAGGGGTATAGGACCTGGAGGGGAAGGAGGAGGAGAAGGCAGGTAGTCACAGACTACCTGCCTTATCCTGAAACGGAGGTTTCTGGGTTGGTGTCTTGGCAGGCCTAGAAGGTTGCTGTTGCTATCTGGAAATCTTTTTCCCCCTAGAAGGAGGAGGAGCAGAATGTTTTATAATAAACTGGATCTTAGTAGGATAATTTCTGTGGAATTTAGGAATTGGTGACACAAACAAATGTTTCAAGTCTTGTAGTTCTTTCCCCTTCTGTTGAAGGGTTTTGAAACGTTCTGCCACTTTGGTCCCAAACAAGGCAGTATTGTCCAGGGGAGCATTTAGAAGTTTAGCTCCGATACTGTCAAGGTAGGGGTTGGAGCCTCAAACAAGAGTACCTTCTGAGCACTGAGGAAGAAGCTGCAGATCTGACTGAGGCCTCAGCAGCATCATAACTGCATTTGATTGAGTGTCTTGCGACTTGTGAAGACAAGGAGATCAGGTTAGAGATTTGTGACTTTGTGGCTGAATCAGGAAGATCATCCAAAAGCTTTGAAACCCGAGTCAAAAGGACCAGGCAATACTTAGACATATGTTGTGTCTGACAGCTGATGGCCCTTAATACCAAAGTGGCAGAGGTATACACCTTCTTGCCAATTCTCTCCACAGCTTTGCTGTCCTTATCTGTAAGGGGGACAAAGGTAAAGGGTAGCGGTCAGGAGGTTTTGTCTGCAGAGTCAGAAATGGTACTAGGATCTGCAATAGGGCATTTTATTAAACATTTTGCTCCTTCTTGGACCTTATAAAATTTGTCAGGCCTTCTAGGAGCAAGGAGTAGGGATTCATGATTTATAGAAGCTGTAGAAAAGGCATCTAAGAAGGCTGGTAGGACTAGTAGAATGGCAAAAGGTGAAAGAGTATCCACGTGTAGGAATTCATAACACCTCTTTTGAACTTCAGACATTTCTGTGGAGTCCCATCTGAAAAACCCTCTCATCCAAGAGATGGTTTCTCCAAAGATAAGGTCCTCCAAGGGGAATCCACCTCAGCAGAGTCCTCCCTCTGGGGAGGCATATCTTAGAGGGGAAGGCATTTATGAAGCATAAGACAGAGAATCCTCTGAGGAGGAATCTGGTGAGTCTTTAGCCTGTATTGTAAGAGGTTTTGCAGTCTGAGGCCTAAGCTGATAACAGGAGGGGCAGCCAATGAAGCAGCCATGGAAGGCCTAAGGGCCATAAAGGCATTAAACAAACTCTCAGAGAAAGCTTGCCAATCAGGCAAGCTCTCAGGAGGTGAAGTGACATGTTTGGTTTTCTGTTTCTTTTTTAAAGAAGAAACAGGCGTGGAGAGCATAGGCTCTAATGAGGGCCTAGGTTCAGAAGACTCACTAACAGTGGAAGGACCAGTCTAGATGTCTGCAGTGATCTGAGGTTCCCCTTCATCACTGGCGTCCGATGTCTGTGTTACCTTAACAGACATGTTTTTAGACCTTGGTTTTCTGGCCTCCAGAATGGTACCTGCTATACCAGAATCAGCTGGTTCCGTATGTGACTCCAGGCATACCTCAGCCAAAGGGGGAACGTCAAGTGGAAGAGGTGCAGCAGTAGGCTCAGGTCTGGTAACTTTGGCCTTCTTTTTCACTGGCTTGGTAGTATGGCCGGATGACCCTTCCATTGCAAGACGTTTGAGGCACTGGTTCTGTAGATAAATAAGGGTGTGCAAACGGCTACAAAGAGAAGGAGGGCATCTGGAGTCAAGCTGGACTCAAGGAAGACATCATCCACCACATCTAGGACTGGGGGGATGGCTAAGGGCCTGTGTTGTGGAAGGTCCAGGAATTCTCTGAGTCTCTTTTTAGATTGTGGATAGTCTTGACTCTCCCATTTGAAATGTTCCCTTAAAGTAAGCAGGGTTTGCCCAAAGGAAAAATCCTCTGGGGGAGAGGCTGAAGGAATGGATTCCTCTGCATCAGAATCCTCATATATGGAGAGGGGCTGTATGTCTTTCATAGTCAGATGTATTGGATTTATCTGACTCTTGTTCAGACAAAACTACTGGAGACAGATCCCTTTTACTTTTTTGAGGGCGTGGCCTGGCTTCCCCTAATCAGCATGATAAGGTCTTCTACCATTTTAAGCATTTGAGAATGAGGCAAGGGAGCAGGCGCCTGAGCATGGGTAGTCTGGTTTCTTGGGGGGTGGTTCAACCCCTTGGCCTAAGGAACTCTGTTGTTTTTGAAAGAATGGTAGCCATGAAAGAAGGTGTTGATTTATGTTGGGATTCGGTATTGCGAAGGACTTCCCAGAAGCCGGTGCCTGCACAGCGGCTCCGGACCCATTCAAGGTAGAGATGACCGCAGGATCTTTACACAAAGAAGAGTTCTGTGGCATACCGGACTCCAAAAGGGTCTTGGTAGTGGCCTGCGAATTAACTGAAGCGGGCATCAGGGGCTGCAAAACCGCCTCACTGAGTTCCAGAGGATTGACGACCAGCTAAGTGGTAGCGTCATGGGAAGGTTTGGTCCTGTGCGGTCTGTCTCTGTCTTAATCTTAACGTTTTTTTTCCGGATGATCTGCTATCGGATGGCTTACCAAAGCCATATCGGAATTCAAGGACTGTAAATGGAAATATCTGGCTACAATAAGGGCCCGATGATGAATAGTTCTGGCGTTAAAGCACAGAAGCGATGACGCAGTAAGAGTGGAAGCCCCGGTGTGGTATTTGCTTTCCACAGGCGAGACAATTATTAACTTTTTCTGACATCGGTTAGTGAAAGAAAAAAGGATCCCCAACGGGGTACTTAGCTTCCAAAGACTTCAACTTCAATTCGGAAACGAAACTCGGGTAGTGGCTGACCGGCACTCGTGCAAACTGTTTCTGCTTCAGGCTCCACAGCAAGAAAGACTTATGTAATGGTGTCGGCTGCCCTCCTTTATACCAGTGACGACCTGACGTCTGTCCTCAAGTGACAGCAACTGACACAGAAATACTAAGTCTCTGGTATTCAGGCAGGCTGAGGGCTACCAAGGATAACCCGAATGTAATGAATGCAACAGTGAAATACGAAGAACATCTGCAGGATCCGATGGCAGAGATGGTAGGATGAGCTGACATTCGACAGGCAAGTTCTGAGGAAGGTACATACAGACATCACTTTTATGGCTCACGCACCCTATGGCCATCATGCGATATCCCACGTACCTTGAAGTGACTAAAGCTTTTGTATACTGGCCAGACATTCGGATCGCTAGGTGGAAGCTAACCCCACCAAAGGTTATGAGTACTGCAGCATGAGAATAGAAGGAAATCCAAGGTTCCAGAGAACTGTTTTTTGGTAAACCCATTTAGCGCTCCTGAAAGGAGGCCTGATTGTCCTCCTCTGAAGGCAATCAGGGGTCATTTGTCCCTGCACCAGAGAGCCTGGTTATAAATAACAACAGATACTTGGGTACAGATGATCATTTCCAGAAGTTATATAATACCATTTTCCCTTTGTCCTCCCAATTCAATTGTCCTCCCAGTTCAAAAAAAATTCCCAGATGTTCCACCCAGTCAGAGGGAACAAGCAACAATTCAAATTCAAAAGCTGCTAAAAAGAGAGTCATCCAAGAGGCCTACCAAGACCAGAATAGTACAGTTTTGTACCTACCATAAATGTAGATGTCCGATAGGTATGCATCTGCAGTCATAACATATGGGTTGTCCTGCCTCAGGCAGCCCTTCGGTCGGCCGGATTCCAAAGTCTGGGTCTGGCCTCGGCTGATGTCGCACTTCACCCGACATCATAGCTTCTGGGGTATAAAGGCATCAGCCGACGCCATTTTCCTCAGTGTTTCTTGCCCCAGATGCCAGGTGCCCTCTAGGAAGGCTAAATTTGGATAAATGTAGAAAATTCCAAACAGTAGTAAGCAAAATATATATATACATATATACATACAAACAAATACACCATAATAGATTCCCCCGGCTAGCTAAAAGAGGGGTAAGCACCCTAGGAATACCACAGAGGGGAAGGAGGGTAGATAATCCTGACTGCAGATGCATACCTATCGGACATCTACATTTATGGCAGGTACAAAACTGTACTATGTCCTTCAAGGATGCATCTGTAGTCATAACATATGGGTAGAATACCATAGCCAAAGTGGGGGAGGAGGCACTAAGATAATGATGGTGTAGTTAAGATCCCCTGTAAAACTGCAGTTGCAAAACCTGCTCGGGATCTGGAGTATAAAGGGAGAATGTAATGCTTGGCAAATGTATGCACGGAGCTCCAAGTAGCAGCTTCTAAAATGTCTTTGGTAGCCACTCCTCGTAGGAAAGCTGTAGTGGTGGCTGTGGCTCTTGTGGAGTGAGGCCTGATATTTTCAGGAGTTGTCTTTCCATGAAAAGAGTAGCAGAATCGAATGCAATTTCCTATCCATTTTGAAATTGTCTGTTTGGAAATTGCTTTTCCTTGCACTCCTGTTGCATATGCTACCAGAAGCTGGTCAGTTTTTCTGCTGGTTTTAGTTCTGTCCAGATAGTAGCGTAGTTGTCTGTGTACATCCAAGGTGTGCAATAGTTTTTCCCCCCTGTTCTGTGGGTTAGGGAAGAACAATGGCAAATGAATAGCTTGGTTCAAGGATACCCTGGATACCACCTTTGGCATGAAAGTAGGATTGGTTCTCAGAGACACTCTATCCTGGTGTAAGATAAGGAAAGGCTGCACTGCCATTAATGCCTGTAACTCGGATACCCTTCTTGCTGAAGTGATTGCTAGAAGGAAAGCAGTTTTCCAAGATAAGAACTGTAAGTCTGCTGATGCTGCTGGTTCAAAAGGGGGAAGTGTTAATTTTTCCAGCACAAAATTGAGATCCCATGCAGGCAGAGGTGGTTTCCTTGGAGGTTTTACATTTTTGATCCCTCTTAAAAATTGTCTGAGGAGAGGGTGAGAGAAGATAGGAGGATCCATGTTGTACTCTGCTGAAATTGCTGAAGCATGAATCTTAATGGAAGAATAGGACAGGCCATTGTGGAACAGTTCTGCTAAGTATTCTAGGATGTGTGCTAGGTTTGCCAGTGTGACATTTGTACCCCTTGATGCACTCCAAATGAGGAATCTCTTCCATTTAGCTGAGTATGTTTTTCTTGTGGAGGGTCTGCGAGCCTCCAGGATAATGTCCTTGACCCTCTGAGATAAAACAGTTTGGTTTTGTTTTATGCAATTTTCCAGGCAGTTAGCTGCAGCGTTTTCAAGTTTGGATGCAGGGTCTTGTAGTTGTTCTGCGTTAGAACTAAAGGCCATAGAGGTAGAGGCCATGAGTTCGTCCGAGACATGCTTCTCAGTAGCGGATACCAATGCTGCCTTGGCCAGTCTGGAGCTATCAGAATCACCTTTGGCTGTTCCTCCCTGATCTTCAGTAGAACTTTGTACATCACTGGGAGAGGTGGAAAGGCATAAACTGTCAGGGCCTTCCAGCTGAAAGAAAGGGAGTCCACCCTCCAGGCTTGTGGGTGGCATTCTCTTGAGCAGAATTTCTTCATTTGGTGGTTGAGTGGGGAGGCGAACAGGTCTATCTCTGGCATTACCCATTTCTTTGTTATGTTTTTGAAGATGTCTGGATGCAGCATCCATTCGTGAGCATCCGTGGTAGTTCTGCTTAAGCTGTCTGCTAGTGAATTCTCTTTTCCTGGTACGAATTTGGCCTGCAGTTGAATGTTGAGATTCAGGCCTAGGTTCCACAGGTCCATTGCCATCCAGCATAGAGGGTAGGAATGCGTGCCTCCCTGTTTGTTGATGTACCACATGACTGTGGTATTATCTGTCCTTATCAGCAGATGTCCTTGCTGGAGGAATGATTTGAATGCCTCGATGGCATGCTTCACTGCCAGCATCTCCTTTAGATTTATGTGTAGATTCAGCTGGTCTTGAGACCATAGGCCTTGGATACACTTGTCTTCCATGTGTGCCCCCCAGCCTAGGTCTGAGGCGTCCGTGGTGATGGTCTGCCTTGGTTGTGGTTTGTGGAAAGGCAACCCTCTGTTGGTCTGGCAGGCCTGAGCCCACCACAGGAATTCTTTTTTCAGGCATGGAATGATTGGTATCATGGTTTCTAGACTGTGTCTGTGTTGAGACCATACATTCCTTAGGTACCATTGTAACTTTCTCATATGCAGCCTGGCATGCGGGATCAAGATTATGCAAGATGCCATGTAACCCAGGGCCTGCAGGACTTTCCTTGCAGTAAGCTGAGTTTGTCTTGTCAAAGCCATGAAGCAGACTGGGAGTTGCTTTTGTTTTTCTTCTGTGAGAAAAGCCATCTGAGTTACTGTGTCCACTTCTGCTCCCAAAAATGTTATCCTTTGGGATGGCACTAGTCTTGACTTCTGGATGTTGACTGTGTATCCCAAGGCTTGTAACAGTTGTATGACATAGGCCAAATTCTTTATTATTTTTGTCTTGTTGTCCGCTTGTATTAGGCAGTCGTCCAGGTATGGGTAGATCTGAATTCCCTGAAGCCTGCAATGTGCAATTACTGATGCCAGGCATTTCGTGAATACTCTGGGCGCAGTAGATAAGCCAAAGGGCAATGCTGAGAATTGATAATGCTCTGATCCTGCAAGAAATCTGAGGTGTCTTCTGCAATCTGGTCGTATAGGGACATGCAGGTATGCCTCCTTGAGATCTAGAGTCACCAGCCAAGACTCCTTGCCCAACATGGGAAGAAGTTGCTGTAGGGTCAGCATCTTGAATTTTGGTACAATGAGATATGTGTTTAGTGCGGACAAGTCGAGAATAGGCCTCCATTGAGTTTCTTTTCTTAGTACAAGGAATAGTCTGGAGTAAAATCCTTGGCCTTGTTCCATAGATGGTACCCTTTCTATTGCTCTCATCCTTAGTAAGTTGATGATTTGTTTTAGAGCCTCTGGCTTCTGGCTTGGTGGAATGTTTGGCATTCCTCTCTTTTTTGGTAAAGTGTGGAAGTGAAACCTGTAGCCTTTGTCTATTGTTTGCAATGTCCATTTGTCTCCTGTAATGCAATGCCAGTTTTTCGAAAATAAAGCTAACTTTCCGCCCAAGGGTGCTTCCAGTTGCTCCCTGGTAGGCGGAATCAGAGCCAAGTCATTGTGTCTGTCCTGTGGAAGTGGTTGTAGTCGCAGCTGTGGTGGTACTCCTCTGGTTGGCAGGTTGCCACTGACGACCCCTGTAGGCACCCCTTGATTGACCTCTGCCTCTTGGGTGTCTATTTCTGCCTCTCTGAGCTCTGGAGGTGTCTGGAAAGGACCAATTCTTTGAAGGCCAGTTTCTGCTGAACCTCGGAGGTTGGACCTGCAGAAAATCCTTGACTGTTTGCACAGATTTAGCTTTTCCTTCCACTTTCTTTAGAATCTCCTGTGCAGGGAAGCCAAATAAACTTTGTTTCTCCATAGGGGCATCTAGGAGTTTAGACTTGACATGGTCTGGCAAGGATTGCTCTTTTAGCCAGGCATGCCTTCAAATCACTGCTCCAGTCATAGCTGATCTAAATGAAGCCTCCAGTGCATCATAGCCACATTTTAAGAAATGATTACTGACCTGCTGAGAGTTGTGTACCAAATCCTGAAGGGACTTACGGTCTAAAGGTTCAGGAGAGGAAAGCTTTTTATTCAGCTGATCTAACAAAAATTCCTGGTACTGTATCATATGGAATTGACAGTTTAAAGCCCTGGCAGAAAGAGTAGCAGATGTATAAACCTTTTTACCCCATCTCTCTAATGCTCTTGACTCTCTTTCAGAGGGTAGGGGGTTTTTGGCAGTGGCAGCTGCAACACCCTTTGGGCCCTGAGAAATAGTTTCTGGGTCTGCAGCATGGGCCTTATACAAGTGGAAGTGAGAATCCGGGACCCTGTAATATCTGTCAGGTTTGGCAGGGGCCGGGCGAAGAGAATCAGGGGCAGAACTGACATCAATGTATGCATCATCAACAACTGATAGTACAGGTGGTATGGCTAAAGGCCTATGCTGTGGCAAGTGTAAAAAAGTCCTTAGCCTTTTCCTAGAATCAGAAAAATCCTGACCCTGCCATTGAAAGTGTTCCCTCATTGAGTGTAAAGTCTCCCCAAAGGAAAATTCTTCTGGGGGGGAGGCAGAAGGAATTGAGTCTTCTGCATCCGAATCCTCATAAGGTGAGTATGGTCCTTCCTGATGGGTCTGATAAATCTGATCCATCCGAGGAATAATCAGAGGAGAGAGGTTCAGGGGGTTCAGTCCTAGGCCTTTTGTCAGGAGGAGGTTGTGAGGCCCTGTCTGGGTGAGGTTGGGATCCCCTAATCAGAGGAAATAAGGTCCTCAGCAAGGCTGAGAATCTGAGAACTTGAGGAAGGTCTCTGAGAGGAAGATTTTGTTGGTAAGGCCTTGGAAATTTTAGCTGCTTTAGCCCTGGAGAAGGCCTTAATAGACATAGAAGCAGGGGGTCTAGCTGCCCCACGTGCAGGAGTAGAAATGTCCAACGGAATGGTGTCGGACAATTCTTGTGCGCCTGCTTCTTCGGTAGGAATTTCTGTAGCCGACTCAGCCGGGGACTCTCTGGCCTCGGTTGTCGGAGGCATGTTTTCGGCAGAAGGAAGAACCGAGGACTCGGTTTCAGCCGAAACAGAGACACTCGCCGTAGGCCTAACCGTGGTTTCAGCCGAAACCGCGGGCCGCGAGTGTCAGTCCTTTTCCTTGCGTTTTTTGGCTAAATGTGTAGTCGGAGTCTCCGATGGCATTTTATATGCAAAAGCGGATCCAAAAAACTCTTCTGCAAACTCCGACCGACGTCTAAGTGTCCGTCGGTTGAAGGAAGCACAGGCTAAACAAGCTGATACGTCGTGGTCTGGGCCTAAGCAAGGAAGGCAGTAGGAGTGGAAATCCTTATGAGGTATTTGTTTCCCACAAGTTAAACAATTATTTACTTTGTCTGACATCGGCTGAGGCAAGAAAGAGTCCCCAACGGGGTACTTAGCTTTTTTCGAAGTCTTCGGTAGCTGAAATCTCTGGATCTGACCGACCGGCACTTGCGAACAGCTTCTGCTTCGGGCACCGCGCGGCAAGAAAGACTGAGGAAAATGGCGTCGGCTGATGCCTTTATACTCCAGAAGCTATGACGTCGGGTGAAGTGCGACATCAGCCGAGGCCAGACCCAGACTTTGGAATCCGGCCGACCGAAGGGCTGCCTGAGGCAGGACAACCCATATGTTATGACTGCAGATGCATCCTTGAAGGACATCTGGAACTTACTCCAGGTTCTTTTTAGTGCCAAAGAAAACAGGGGACTTGAGACTATTTCTAGATCTCAGCATTTTAAACAAGTCTGTTCGAAAGACCAAGTTCCAGATGGTCGCTGTTCAGTTCATTCTTCCATTTTTGGAAAAGAACAGCTGGATGTGATCGACTGATCTTCAGGACGCGTACCATCATATAAAGATGAACAGGTGATCCAGAAGGTTCTTACGCTTCCTGCTGGAAGCCAGTCACTACTAGTTCAGGGTTCTGTCCTCTGGTCTCGCCACAACCCCCGGGTATTTACCAAATGCATAGCAGCAGTAGAAGCTCACTTGAGATTGCAGGGATTCAAAGTATTTCCATACGTAGACGACTAGCTCATCTCTACCTCAACCAGGCATCAGCTCATTATGACAAGAGAAAAAGTGATCCAGACATGTGCCCTACTAGGAATAACCATAAACTACAAAAAGTCTCATCTAGAACCAAGTCAAAGTCCAGAGTTCATAGGAGCACTGCTCGAAACAATCAACTACAGCCTCACTTCCCCCTCTCCAGAGTTCAGACAATAAGCTCACAAGTGAAAAAGATAGTTTGGAGTACCAGAATCTCAGCCTGCTTGGTCCGTCTGGCTTTGGGATCAATGGCGGCAACAATAACATTACTACCCTTAGCCAAATTTCATATGAGAATTCTTCAATGGATGCTGGCCTCACAATGGTCAGTACTTCATCTTGCTTTATCTGCTTCAATACGAATCCACAATACATGCAAGAGGGATCTAATGTGGTGAATCCAGTCAGAACAAGTTCTATAAGGTCATTTATTTGTCTCCTCTCAGCCCAAGCTCATTGTGACCACAGATGCTTCCCAGCTGGGGTGGAGGGAGAAGCATTACCTGGCAAAGACGGTCCACGGCACATAGCCCCCTGAAGAGGCCAATTTGCATATCAATGTTCTAGAGTTGAGAGCAGTACTTTTAGCGTTGCCTTTCAGAATTCCTTCAGGAATGACTGCAATTCAAACAAGCAACATGTCAGTGGTTTGGTACACCAACAAACAAGTGCAACCAGACCTTACCCCAGAGGTGTGCTCAAGGTTTGGCAATGGGCAATCTCTTCCAACCACTTTCTTATAGCAACGCACATTCCAGGGAAAACCAAAGTGTTAGCAGACAAACTGAGCAGGTACATCCTACTACCTCACTACTACCCCCTCAATGATAATGTGATGGAATTGATTTTCTGACAGTGGGGCAAGCCTTGCTGCAATCTCTTTGCATCTCTCTGAACAAGTGCAACAGCTACATTGCCCTAATCCTCCCACAGGGGGAATCACCGAAGGATGTTCTTCTCCTTGACTGGCCCCCTGGTCTGCTTTATGCTTATCCCCCAATTCCTTTGATCCCAAAGTTCCTTCAGAAAGATGCTAGGTTGAAGAGCAAAGTCATCCTCAAAGCACCTTATTGGCCTCAGCTGATTTGGTTCCCCTTCTTGGGGCCTCATTTAATTTATCAACCCTGGATTCTACACCCAACTCCAGATCTTCTGTCTCACCGACAGGCATGATACATCCAGGCTTCCCCAATCTGAAGCTGAAAGCTTGGTTTCTCCACTTCCAGTAATAGCCAGACAACCTATGCTCTTGTCACCTGTCCGTCAGATTTTATCTTCCCTTAAACCATCTACAAGGAAACTTTATGCTAGTAAATGGAAAAGATTTGTACACTGCTCACTTCAAAATCATGTGAATCTTTTCTTCTGCCCCGATTCACAGCATTCTTGAATTCCTACTTTTTAATCAAGGAGACAGTTCTTCAACAGTTAAAGTTCAGTTGGCAGCAATTTCTAATTTCCATATTTGATTTGATGGTTTCTCATTCGCTTCTCATAAACTTTGTAAAACATTTTTACAAGGCACACCTCTGTTAAGACCTCCACTTAAAGATCCTAGTTCTCAATGGGATCTAAATCTGGTACTGCAAACCTTGGTCCATCCATCCTTTGAACCTGCACATAACTGTGATCTTAAATTTCTGTCATGTTTCTGGTGGCCATTACTTCTACCAGATGCCGAAATTCATGCCTCATCTGTGCAGCTCCAACATCTACTTTTTCATAAAGATACAGTCACATTTAAACAAATGCATCTCCCCCCCCCAAAGTAGTATCAGAGGCTAATATTAACTAGTCCATCAATTTACCAGTTTTCTTTCCAAATTATTCAAACAAGGGCAAATATTTATTACAGTTACTGAATGTTCGTAGGCAACCGCATTTCTATTTACGTAGGACAAAGGACATTAGAAATACAAATCAATTAATCTGTTACACTTCCTGATGTGAAACTGGGTAAACCAGTGTCCAATGTCACTCTAGCTAGATGGCTTACTGGCTGCATCTCTTTTGTTTACAACAAATTGGATATGCCTTTACCAAAGCAAATACATACTCATTCAAACAGGTCCATAGCAACTTCCTCAATTTTGCTTTCAAGAGCTTCCATGGCTGAAATATGTGTATCAGCAACTTGGGCTTTCCCCATACCTTTATCACTCATTACAAACTCAAATTGGTATCCAGAGGTAGACCATCATTTGGCTCAACAGTGCTTGGAAATATCCTTCCTTGAATCCACTCTGGGATTTAGGTAGGTGGGGACTCTGTCCCATCAAATGAGAACAGAATGAAAACTGACATCATCAGATAAAGAAGTTATGTACTCACCATAAAGTTCCATCTGTGTTGTTCATTTTTATTCTTCCTCAACTCCACACCCACCAACCCCCATCCTTACGTTTTTTCTGGAAGAGTGAGTGGCTATGGAAAATTTTGTATACTGTAAGCATTACAAAGCTCCAGATATAGCCTAATCTAGCCTTTTTCTATGTTTACATTTATGTCTATTTGTATAATAATTATTTCTTTATGCTATGGCCAACAAACAAGATCTGAGGTAAGTGGGGTTTGTGGATTATGGGTAAGGGAGAAGCTCGAGAATTCTATGTTGCCATAAGCTTTTGCAAAGGCCGAGTCGAATCCGACGGTTCGGATCTGAACCCATCAGTTGAGGAAGAATGAAAATAGACAACACAGATGGAATGTTATGGTGAATACATAACTTCATTTTTTTCGTTTCTGTTGCTGTATATCTGCCTATGTTTTATGTGATAATTTAACAAGGTTGTTAAAAAACATTAAGAAAACAATGACGATCCAGAGGGAAGCAGAATGTAGGGACATACCATAGCTGTTGGTGGGTTTGATGCAGAGAAAGCATCTGACAAGAGTAAGCTGAGATTTTATAATTAGGGCAATGGAAGCATTTGCTTTGCCTAATAAAATTATAAGGTTGATTAGGAGGATATACGAGGAATCTGAAGAAAAAAAATTAAAAAGGCGGAGCATTCCTCTCTGATAAGTTCTATTCGAGCAGAGGAATCAGGCAGGGGTGTCCTCTTTCCTCTTTGTTATTTGCTTTATATTTAGAACTACTGGCAAAAAATAAGAGACTGATAAAATTCAAGTACATAACTGGTACGTTAATCAAGAAAAGTTGGTTTTATGTACAGATGATATTATTTTATAAGTGAAAAAAACAGAAAAGCACATTTCATTGTTATGCAACATTCTGAGTCAGTTTCAAGTCTTCTTCCGATACAAAATTAATAAGGATAAAACAAAGGCAATAGCTATATGCACTCACATAAAAATTGGTTCAGCAATACCCATATTTATGGGAACGTGATAAAATGAAGTACTTAGAAGTATGGATTAAAAAGAAAGGATTCTGTTGTGGCAGCTAAGGATATGTGGGAAGAGACTAAACAAAAGATACTACAAAAACTGAGAAATCAAAGTCTGTTTTATGGATGTGGATAGCAAGATGTAAGCAGTGAAAATGTTTTTAGTCCCTTTAGTTTTATGCATCAGTCAGGCATATTTTTATCAACCAGAGAAGTTGTGGATAGCAATTAATTAAGAGTTGAATGATTTTACCTGGGAGGAGAAGACGGCAAAAGTCAACTGGGACAAGATGATCCTTCCAACAGAACACGGTGGATTGGGATTACCTTATTTGAAGGGGTATTTCAGAGCTACACAGTTAAGGCCCCTATAAACAGCATAAACCATAATTCAAACTGGAAAGAGATGATGATGAAATGGAGCAGGATCTCAAGAAATAAGGAGGCCTGGGACTTTGGATGTAGATCCTTAAGGAGAATAACAATAACCATACAGAATATTATATTCACAAAGAAGCAGAAAGTATTCTAAGAACAAAGCCAACACAGGAATGCAGAAATGAGGTTCAGCCAATAAGAATAACTGTAATTAGAGGTACAGGGAATAGGGGAGAGGGAGATGAAATTACTGGAGAAAATCTGCAAAGGAACCACGGTACTGGGAGCAAATAATTACAGAGGGAAAGGTAACAGAATGTGAAAAGACCAAGAATTAATTTGGACTTGTGGCTAGAGAATTTCTTCCCTGTCAATGATTGATAGAGTACAGGCAAAGAGAAAGAAATAGTGGGTCTGATGTGAAAGACCAGCACTGGCAGAGTTTTACTAGAATCTAGAATAGAAGCTGCTGTTGTAGGGCATATAAAATATTGCATGATAACTATAGGAAGGAATCAGAGGAGGTTAGAAAGGATTGGGAAGAAAGACTGGACAAGCAATTCACAAAGAAATAATGGGAGGATACTGTATGGCTCCCAAATATCCAACAAAGTGTAGAATATATAGGATCTTTGCTTGGAAGTATTTGCATTGGCATTTATATACCCTAAGCAGACTTCAAAGCATGTTCCTCGGGTAGATTGTTAATGTTGTAGGCATAATGGGGAAGAAAGATGTAACTGAGAAAATATTTTTTTGGGAGTGTAATGACTTCGCAGACTTTAAAAATTCCCTGCAGTCAGAAATATTGGGTCAGCAAGTTGGTGTAACTAAAGAAATTATTTTCTGAGCTGTGGTACAGAATCAGAATTGCCCAGACAGTCAAAGTCGGGAATTGATAAGTTTAATTCTGGAGGCTGCCAAAAAGCAAATACTATAAAATGGAAATCAAAGTCTAAACCAACTGAATATAGTAAGAGATAAAACTGGAAGTGGGATCTTTAGAAAATGTAGGAGAAAATTACTTAGAAAAAATTGGGAATTGTGGGAACAGTACATGCAGAATAATGTTTTGGAGGAGGAATGAGGTTTAAGGGAATGCAGGAAATGAATGAGCTATGTAATGTTTGACTGACAACGATGTATAATGTTTTCAAATGATAATTCAATGAAGAGGTTTTCTTGTTTAAAAATCAAACACACACACACATATACAGTTGCAATTATTTTGGGTGAAGAGATGCAGGGGAGGGATCAGTAATGACAGGAAAGAAAAAATGGAGGCGTGTGGACAGTTGAAGAGGGAAGAAAAAGGTAGAGTTGTTATGTGGAAAAGGTAGTTGGGCTGTGATGAGAAGAGTCGATGATCTTAGACAGGGATGGTCATCTTAGGGGGTAGAGCCAACCAGGAGAAGATACAGGGTGAGGTTGGCTGAGAACTTATGACAAGTAGTTTTAAAGTGGCGGCAAAAGTTCGAAATGTTAACTGTCTAGTTTAAAAATAAAACGAAAAGAGACAAGAGTGATAGCCAATGCTGAAAGAATGAGGGTGCAGATACTTATGTTGCAGAGAACACATCTGACGAAGGCTGATTTACAATTGAAGAGGTGATATGCAGTTGGTGCCAGTTCCTTCTGGGGTCACAGGTGACAAAGAGGGGTGATATTGCTGGTGAAAAAGAAAGGGAGATCCACAGGCATAAAAGGGTTTAGGGACAGAATTAGATTTATGTTTTTCTCAGTGTATACCCCACCAAAAGCCTCTGTGATAGAACAAGGGTATATTTACAGAAATAAAGTATCACAAACGGATAGTGGTATGTATGGAGGATTGGAATACAACAGTTAATATAGGACAAGGAGATGAGGGCCCAAGGATGAGGAAATTGACAAAAGAAGGAAAGTTTATGACAGACTGTTTTGCAAGCTATCGGTTGCGTAGATATGATGGAAGTAGAAACTGGAAAACAGTTGATCAGAGAATATATGCATTTTTCAGCAAGTCAATAGCAAATGGTCAAGGATTGATAGGAGGTATATTACAAAAGTTCATACAGACTGGATTAAAGAATTACGGAATTAGCCAATTACTTTAATGGAGCATGCCATGACAGGAGTAAGAATAGAGAGAGGTAGTGGGCACTGGAGAGTGACAAGATATTTGCTGGAGAACAACAAAGGGAAAAAGCAGTTGAAACATATGGTACGAAGGCTCTGACAAAAGGGGGCATGGAGAAATGGGAAAGAAAAAGGAGAAGATGGGAGGAAAAATTAGACAGTAAGAAAGGGACAAGGAAATGGAGGTAAGGGAGAAAGCAGAAGCATTGAGGGAGAGAATGTTGGAATTGCAATGGGACAGGAGAAGGGAGTGGCAAAACGGAATACACAGGGAAAAGGAGATTAAAGGAATGCTTTGCAAGGTGAAGGATGAGAGGATGTGGAAGAAAAAAATTGTAGTGGAGAGGATGCATTTTAAAGTGAGCCCTAATGCAACATAAGTATTACCTATGAAGTGGAGACAGCAGGAAGAAGAGAGATGGATATATCAGGCGGTGGAATTGAGGAAGAGAACTGAATAAGCTGGAAGAGATTCTGTACAGGTTTAGAGGATTTTATTCAGGGTTATATGGGAAGGAAGACAGTGAAGAGTTAGATGCTAATGAGGGAGCAGAATGGTGGGAATAGATGGAGATGAGAGTAGTGGAGAACTGGGAAAAACAACTATTGGTGGGCAAAACTCAGATGGAGGAAATTTGGAATGGTTAGTAGAAGATGGTGTGGGCGAAACTGCCAGGGATTGACAATATCCCAAATGAAATGTGGAAGTTGCAGAAACAACAAGCAGCCGAATTGTTTGAGATAATGGAGGGGGGATGAATCCCAATTGTGGAAAGAGAGGGTAATTTCATTAACTCCCAAGGAAGGTATGGGACCCTTGAGTTCCTTCCTCATATAGACCGATTTTGGTTTCAAATCACAATTATTAATGTTTTATGTTGGTACATGTGGAAAGACTGGGGAGGATCCTACCAAGGTTGATACAAATGGATCAAATAGGATTTTTAAATGACAGAAGGACAAAGGGCAGCTTAACAAGAATGCTCTTACTGATGAGGGATACACAACAGCAAGAAAGACAATTGGCCTTAATTTCCCTAGATGCAGAGAAGGCGTTTGACAGGGTAGGTTGGAGGTATTTATTCAAAACAATTAACAGGAACAGCTTCCAGGAAGTTGGGTTTGCATGCCTGAGAACATTATCAAGGGGTCAAGGTAAAGATACATGTCAGACTATCCAAAAAAACTGGCACAAAAAGGGAATGAAGCAGGGTTGTCCATTATTCTCATTACTTTTTGCACTATTCATCGAACCTGTGGCATAGAGAGTAACAGAAATTCGACTTAACAGATATAGATGGTGAAATGGGAAAAAGAAGAGATCTCTTTATGCCGATGACATTCTGTTAACTTTGTCAAATTACATGCAATATTTGGAACAACTATGGCATATGCTGGATAAGTTTGGTAGGAGGTTGGATAACTTAAATAGACTTTGATCCTGAATAAACAGCCCTTTATGGCAGAAGACAGAATGGACAATTGGAGGGAATAGCTATACATTAAATATCTAGGCACAAAGCTTAGGGAGACAGTGGTGAAATCTATTTGGTAGACATATAAGAAGTTATACGGTGGTACAGCAGTAGCATTGTTGCTTCACAGCAAGAGATTCTCCTGTTCGATTCTCGGCTGGAGTGCTTTCTTGTGTGGAGACTGCATGTCCTCCCCACAGCTGACTGGCCTCCGAAAGACATACGTGAATGGGCGTGCCTTCTCTGAAGGTTGGGCGTTGGGCTGGCAACTCTGCACCATAAAAAAAAAATTGACAGACTGCCAATCATTAGCGGACCGGAGTTCCGGTGTGGCGACCCTTAACCGGGAAAAGCCGAAAAGACAAACAACATGAGAAGTTATACAAGAAAAAGGAAAGAACAACGCGTAAGATGGAAGGTACTACATTTAAAACTGAATCAAGAGTGCAAGTATTTCAAATGAGCATAATACCCTTATTCCCTTATCCAGCTCAGGCTTCTCAGAAATGCCTTTCTGAAAAGGATGAAGCAACTATGTAGGGACCTTATATGGGAAGGGTAGGTATGGACCTGGGTTTGCTTGGGATAAGATTACGGAGGTGACAGACAGAGGTGTGCTTGGGTTCTGGATTTGAAAAAAAAAGTACACAGGCTTGTTTGTTAGTTAATGTACTGATGGAAGTAGACAAGGAGTATGAGGCAGACTGGAATCGACATAACAGGAGGAATGGAAAGTGGGTGAGAAGAGTGACATTTTAGAACTGATGTTAGAAACTCCATTGACGATGTTAGTTGACCTGGACTAGACAAGTACAGCAGGAATTCAGGATGATATGGCAAGATGGAAGGGGTGTCCAATGGAGGGGGAATTTAGGAAGATATGACATGATGGAGGGGATGCCCAGTGAAGGAGATGGATAGTTCCCATAGGTTGACTAAGGGAGGAAGTAGACAGCAAATCAGTGACTTGGAGACTGAGTAAAAAACAGAATGGGGTAAACTTTTGTGCTCAAGTAGAGGTTGGGGATAGGTTAAAGACCTGAGAAGAGATGAAGATAGAGTTTCAATTAGATAATAACTTGGAATGGGAATACATGGGGATATAATCTGGTTGGCAGGAGTTTGGAAGACATTGGGCATTTATACAGTAGGCCCCACGTTTAATACAAAAACCTGAGGTGAGAAGAGTGAAGGGAAGAAGGGAATGAGGGAGTTGGTGAAAGTAGGAAGGTGTTGGTTAGGATGAAAAAGAATGCAGAAGAGTAGGCATATTAATGAAGTTTGGAAAAAGAGCTTTAAGAACCTATATTAAAGAAAGGGGGCAGATAACACAACTGCCAAGATATATATAAGAAAAGCTTGCAAATTTAGAATTTTTGTCTAAAATAGCCTGCATAAGTATCTTTACCACCCATCAAGATTAGCTCAGATACTTCCAGGCACTCCAAAGATATGTTGGAAGTGTGGTTAAGAGAGAGGGGGACTTGGTCTCATGTTTTCTGGGAATGTGAGAGACTGCTGCAGTGTAAAGTAGAAAAGGGAAAGATATTGAAGGATAGGGGTTACCAAGTGGTGCTGACAAGGAAGCTTTTCTTGTTAGGGTTTGAGAAGAATGTGCTGAAAATGAAGAAAGAAATATTTGGGGCTGATCATGATGGTAGGGAGGAAAGTGATAAAGAGACATTGGAAGACATAAGATGCTCCAAGCAGGAAGGAATTGGAAGACCTTAATAGAAAAATAAAGCAAGAAGAAGGGAGGAAATTGGAGGTACAGGCAGGTCTGGGGAAATTTAAGAAAAGGAGGGATGGTTGGTTAGAAGAGGATAATTCCTACAGAAAAGGATGAGATTGGAGAATAGAACATAGAAGCGCTGCTGAAAAACTGTGGGAGTGTCTTGTAAATAGTTGTTCTTTATTTGTCCTTTTTTGTTTTCATATTTCCTGGAGGGGTTGAGCTAGTGTTTAGGGGTTGAAATAGAAGATGGAAACATGCAATATTGAAACTGCTGAAATGAGGTTGGCAGTAAAAGGTACTTTTAGGCAGATGAAAGGAATAAGGAATTTAGAGTTATATTGGAAGCAAAATGGTTACATATTACATTATCGAAGTTTCAGTACTTCGAATACCATATGGTCGACACCATATGATCGAAGTACTAAAACTTTGAAAATGTAATAAAAATAAAAAAAATAAAAAAGAAAGAAACAAAAGTAACCCCACACCCCCCAACTTAAATATACCAACTCCGAGATCGCACTTTAACGGAGTTAAGCACAGGAAAGGAAAGGTTTTCCTTTCCTACGCTGTAGCGCAATCTCAGAGTTGGTATGTTTAAGTAGCGGGGAGGGGAGGGGCTTGCCTCCCTGCCTACACCCTTTACTTTACCTTTTTTTTTATTATATTTTATGGAGCATTCGAAAATGTAATTTTTCGATCATTAAAGGTCGACCTTTAGTGATTCGAACAATTGCATTTTCGATGTTCCAGTAGAAACCCAGCAAAACTGCCGATCATAAGCAGATGACGTAATGTACCATGCATAAAGATTGCATTTGTCTGTGGATTAATATATTGCAGAAATAAAGACATTCTGTGTATATAAAAACAAACAAAAAAGAACAAATCTCACTTTATCCCCTCCACCCACATTGACTAATGGGTTATCCAACCTTGTGGCTGATCTGAGCCGCAACTGTTTTGATTACTTCAGTTCACTCCAGAACTTGAACTCCTCCAATCTCCCATAATACACTTTCGTCCACTCAGACACTCAGATCCCATCTGTTGCCTTTCAGCTAATCTTCAGTGGTCTTTTAAACTGTTGTCAGATAATTCTTTCTTCTCATATTTTACTGACTTATAGTCATATTTTTCTCCTTTCCTAGTTACCACTCCTTTCAAAGATTTTGCTGTTAAAAAAAAAATTCCATCTCCTAACTCATTTACAGATTAGGCAGTGGTCTTACCCTCCTTATATCTTCCATTCTAAAATACTTGGTTGATGGGAGTTTACATATTTATATACATTTTTTTGCTCTATTTATGCTTGTAACTTTGGTATCAGTCTGGCACTGTATTTTGTGCCCAATGTTGACACAAGACTCCACCTCAGGACACTCACAACCTGTGTATTGTATGCCTGGGGCTGGAACATCTTCATACCTCATGTGACATCTGCAAGGCCTCTGGGTCTTGTTTCTTTTTTGAATGTTGCAACAAGTTAATCTTGAAGAGTCTTCTACCTTCAGAATCCATAAAAAAATAAAACAAGAAGAATGGAAAGGAAGGAGGAAAAGAAAAGGCGAAAGAGAGTAAGAGAATGGCAAAACAAGAAAGAGAAAGCCACAACTCCTTTCCCTGAGCCTTCTTCCCTCCATAAGGCCTTGGTAATAATCAGTGTGGATTAGTCTTTATCTACACCATCAGTTCAGGTGCCCACTTGTGTCACACATACTGTTTTCCCTGATAGGCTCCCCAACAGCCAGTCCTCTAACAGGGAGCTCTCGAAGTTCCTCAACTATTCCCTCCTTTTGTCTCTTAGTTTAGGTCTTTCCAGTCTGTCAGGAGTGGCTCAAGCACTGCTTGGGATCAAATGATAAAGACCTTTGTTAGGTCAGAAGCTGACACAGGTGTCATTTCCATCCCCTCCATCTTGGTTTCTAGGGTGGGATGGGTTATTCCAGTGACTCCACTTATCTCTGCTCCTTCAACTACACATCTTGACACTGGTGGTCTCGAAGCTAGTGATGATCCTACAACATTATGTTGCATCTGACTCCTTTAGCACTGATCCACAAAGTGCCAAGATGGTCTCAGCGAATGACCCTCTATGCCACACTATTTGATCTGTCCTTGGTACTAACTTGCTCTATGCCATTCTTGGTGTTAAGGACTTTGGCATTTGCGGTGTCAGTGCAGATCTCAGTACAGAAGTCAGCCTTCCTGTCAGTGTTGGAAGCTCCCTTGTTGGAGCGCTCTGCCTCCACTTCTCTGAGGATGGAGTCAGTACCAACTGGAGTTTCCTCCAATCTATGGCATTCAAGTTTTCTGACAGGACTGTTAACCATTCCCTTTTATTCAGAAGGAGGTGCACCCTCTGTCTCAATTCCTCCTACTGACACTTAACTTTGTGTGTCTGAGTCCTCATACTCAGCCCAAATGAGACAGCAGTACTAAATGCCTTGGACCACCAATTCAACCAAGAACCCTAGGACATTTGCGAACTTCTGATAATTCCTCACCCTCCACCAAGTTCTGAGAAAGTGTACATGTAAAAGAAAAACACAGACTCCCCATACACAATCTCTTACCCCAGACACTAAACTTGCCCAGTCCCCGGCACATGATCCCAGATTTGATGAGATTTTGAAATTCAGGCATTAGAGGGGTACTTGGCCCCACTGACTCCCTTCCCTGAATGAGAAGGTGTTGTTTGAGGCATTTAGAACTGCCCCTCTACTTCCTGTGTGGTCCCTCCCTCCAACCACATGACTGGCCTGCTAGTGGAGAAGGCATGGCAGGAACTCCGTGTTTCTGAATGCATGCCTCAAAAGCTTGACAAGATTTTTTGCCTGCCCAAGAATAGACCTCACTGCAGTAAAACCATGCCATGGACTCCATTACTATGGCAGCTGCCAGCAAGAGAGAAAGAGAACTTTCAGAAGAAAGCTGTACAGTTCATCATTCACACAAGGAGTCAAAGATGATGGACCATATGGATAATGTCTCTGGAACCTTTTCCATCTGGGAGCTTAATTACTTCAATTATATGACCAGATTCCAGAGAGACCTTGCACAGCACACTACTCATGACTCTGTGCAAAGACTTCCCGTCCCAGACACTCTGGAACAGATTGAGTCACACGTGGCTACCATATAGTTTACTTTCAACCTCTTCATGAGGCTGTTGCACAATGCAACACACGGAGCGTGTCAGAGTAGCGGACACTGACATTACTATGTGCCACCATGTCTGGTCACATCTCTGAGACTATGCAGATAACTTTAAGATGTCTTTTGTAAACACCCTGTATGATGAAATCTCACACTTTCAGCCCAAGGTCAAGGAAAAACTCCTGAAAAGTGAACAGGAAGAAAAGATGTCGGCAACTTGTTACAGTATGCTTTGAGACACCCCAGAGATCCTTTTCCAGAATCAAGAAGGGTTTAGAAGCCCTCAGTATCTTCCATTTTGGACAAGGGCATCTGTGACATAGGAGTCCCTTCAATGGAGGCTGCGCTAGAAGTACAGGGGGTCCAGAGAATCAGGGGTTTGGGGGGGTGTTCCTCCAGGGAACTGTCCCAATAGCCCTGTGGACTTGTCTGACTTCACCACTCTTTAGGCAATTGGGGATCAACTGTTGTTTCACCTAGAATCATGGCTGGCTATCACATAAGACAACTAAGTCAACAGCATAACATTCAGAGGTTACAATATTCCCTTCTGAAATGTTTCCAGCCCTCCCCACCTCTCCCTGAAAAGTTACCCCGACAAAAGAGATGTAGTGACAGAAAAGATGTTCATCGTTCATGCTGCCTCAGTGGCATATGGGTTCTGTGCCTGCACAAACCCACAATGGTAGCTTTCCAGAGCTCAGAAAGTACAGTTGGGTACACTTACCATAAATGTAGATGTTCGAGTGCATTCACTGTTGTAGTCATCACACTGGGGTTATCTGCCTGCAGGTAGCCCTCAGTCAGCCCGAATACCAGAGTCTTGGGATTTCTGCTTTAGATGATGTCGCTTCTTCCATGACGTCAGGACGTCAGGGGTATAAAATATGCAGCTGATGCCATTACATCAATTTTTCTTGCCCCAGATGTCGGGAGCTCCCAAAATAGGAAGCAATTACATAGTGCGGAACACCTCCAGTAAAAAGTAAATACCACTACCATAAGATATGGCCAAAAAAGAGGATAGGTAGAAAGTAAAGAAAAGTCAGGGGGCTGGAGGGAGGGTAACCAGGACTGCAACAGTGAATACACTCTTGCTGTGGAATGGCCTTGCCCTCTGCCCCTGTAGCAAAGCTGACTAGCAGCTGGTCAGATTTTCTGAAAGGTTTAGCCCTGACAAAGTAGAACCTAAGCTGCCTGTGCACGTCCAAGACATGCATGACCCTTTCCCCTTTATTCTGAGGATTAGAGAAAAAGGTTGGTAAATGGATGGATTTGTTTAAAGCCACACTGGATACCACCTTGGGCATAAATGATGGGTTAGTCCTGAGGGAAAACCTGTCCGCATGGAAGATAATGAAGGGTTCCACAGCCATAAGGGCCTACAACTCAGACCCTCTTCTTGCTGAAGTGATGGCTAGAAGTAGTTTTCTAAGAGAGGAATTTTAACTCTGCTGTAGCAGCGGGCTCAAAGGGGGGGGGGAGCGTGAGCTTCTCTAGTACAAAGCTAAGGTCTCAGGCTGGAGTGGGAGCTCTCCTCGGGGGGTCTTAGACTGTTAGCTCCTCTCAATAACTGTTTGACCAGTGGGCGAGAGAAGAAAGGTGGCTCAGTATTGCAATGAGCTGAGATGGCAGAGGCATGAATCTTAATAGAAGAGAAGGATAGGCCTTTGTGGAGCAGTTCTGCTAGATAATCTAGGATTTGAATAAGGTGGGCACGAATGTGTCCTTTCCCTGAGACTGGCTCCAAGAACAGTATCTTTTCCACTTTTCTGAATAGGATTTCCTAGTACTAGGCCTCCTGGCCTCAAGGATGACATCCAGCACCTGTTTGCTGACGGTTGCTGGTGATGTATTCATGGAATGAGCCAGGCTGCTAGGTTCAGGGTTTGCAGCTGAGGGTGCGAAATCTGGTCCTCCTGCTGGGACCGCAGGGAAGGGATCTGATGCAGGTGCCAGGGTGGCATTGCTGTCAGACTGCGTTAAAGTGGGTACCAGTGCTGGCGTGGCCAGTCTGGTGCAATCAGGATTGTCCTTGGCCTGTCCTGTTTGATCTTGAGTAGTACTTTCAAGAGGAGGGCAGAGGAGGAAAGGCATAGATTGAGAGTTTTCCCATGTAAAGGATAGGGCATCCACTTTCCATGCTTGGCTGTGGGGAGTTCTGGTGCAAAATTTGCTCAATTGATGGTGATGGGTGGAAGCAAAGAGGTCCACCTCTGGTGTCCCCCACCTGTGAATTAGAAGCTTGAATGAGTTCTGTTCCAGTTTCCACTCGTGTGGGTCCATTAGATTTCTGATTAAGTCTGCCATTGAATTTTGTTTGCCTGGCAGGAATTGAGCTTGCAGGTGCACTTGATTGTTCAAGGCTGTGTTCCACAGAGCCATGGCTAACCTGCAGAGTGGGTAGGAATGAGTTCCCCCCTGCTTGTTTATGTACCACATAACTGTGGTGTTGTCTTTCTTTATCAAGAGTTGTCCTGGAAGGCTAAGGTATTTGAAGGCTGTCAGTGCATTCTGTACAGCTAACATTTCTTTTTGATTAATATGCAGGTGCATTTGTCTTGGGCTCCATTTGCCTTGAATGTATTTGCCTGCCATGTGAGCCCCCCATGCATAGTCTGATGCGTCTGTTGTCAGGGTTTGGACAGTGGGGAGGGGGGGGTTGAGTGAAAGGGAGTCCCTCATTGCGGTAGCAGGCCTCTGCCCACCAAAGTAACTCTGTCCTTAGGCAAGGAATGATAGGAATCACTGTTTCCAGGTCCTGAGAATGTTGACACCAGAGACTTTTTAAGTACCACTGAAGTTTCCTCATATGCAGTCTTGCATATGTAATTAGGAGAATGCATGAGGCCATGAACCCTAGGGCTTGCAGTATTTTTCTTGTAGATAGCTGGATTTGGGTGGCCAGTAGCTTGTCAAATAAACCTGTTTTTCTGGAGTGAGGAATGCCATACGGGAAGTTGTGTTCAAGCTTGCTCCCAGGAATGCAATTTTTTGTCTGGGTACCAGATGTGATTTCTTTTCATTGATGGTATACCCCAGAGAAGTTAGGAGTCTCTTTACAAATGTCAGGTGCTGATGTAGCAATTCCTGACTGTCTGCCTGAATCAGGCAATCGTCCAAGTATGGGTAAATTTGAATTTTTCTCTGCCTGCAGTATGCAATGGCTGGAGCCAGGCATTTTGTGAATACCCTGGGCACAGTATAAAAGCCTAAGGGAAGTGCAGAGAACTGATAGTGCATAGAACCTGCCCTGAAAAGTAGATATTTCCTGCAAGATTCCCTTATGAGGATGTGCAGATAAGCTTCCTTTAAGTCTAGGGTTTTCCAGCCAAGAGTCCTTGGCTAGCATAGGAAGCAGCTGTTGGAGAGTAAGCATTTTGAATTTTGGTACCACCAGGAAGGTGTTAAGAATTGACAGATCCAGGATAGAGCACCAAGAGTTTTCTTTCCTGGGCACCAGAAAGAGTCTGGAGTAGAAACCCTATCCCCTTTGCTCTGTTGGAACAGGTTGAATAGCCCTGATACTGAGAAGAGAAAGTACTTGCTTTTGGGCCTCTGCTGAATGGTTTGAGGGGAGGTCTGGCAATCCGCTTGGGGTTGACAGTGAGTGGAAGTAGAATCTGTATCCATGGGATACAATGTTTAAGCCCCATCTGTCCTGGGTAATGTACTACCAGTTTTTTGCATGCAGGGCAAGTTTTCCTCCTAAAGATGCAAGTACTTGGGCATGGCTCTCCCTGTTTTTGAGGTGGGAGCAATCCATTGTTTAGATTTGTGCATACCATGAGACTGTAGTCGTGGTGGTCTGCTGCCCCTGGGTTTGGACTGAGACGGTCTGGGAGGAACCGGAAAGGACCAGTTTTTTGAAGGCCAATGCCTACTGAATCTAGGTGGCTGTACCTGCAGGAAATCTTTAACAGTTTGCATAGATTTAGCTTTTTCCTCTAATCTTTTTTAGAACTTCTTCTGCTTTAGTGCCAAACAAACGTTCTTGGTTTAATGGAGCATCTAGTAATTTTGCTTTGACATGGTCTGGCAAGATTTGTCCTTTCAGCCAGGCATGCCTTCTAAGAACAAAACCAGTGATAGCATCCCTGCAAGATGCTTCTAAGGCATCAAACCACACTGCAAAGTCTGTTTTCCAACTTGGTTTGCAGAATGCATTAACTCTTGTAAATATTTATGTTCTGCACAATCAGGAATCAACATCATTTTTGTTTAATTAGTTCCATAATATGCTGCTGGTACTTCAGCGTGTGAAACTGGCAATTTAAAGCCCTGAAGGCAAGAGTTGCAGAGGTATATACCTTCTACCCCCATCTGTCTAAAGCCCTAGAATCCCTGTCCAAAGGGGTAGGGTTTTTGGTTGTAGTAGCCTTAATACCTTTAGGACCCTGGGAAATGGTCTCTGGATCTGCAGTGGGATTTTTAAATAGAAATTTGTGAGAGTAAGGTACTCTGTAGTACCTGTCAGGCTTTCTAAGAGCTGATGGCAAAGTATCTGGGATAAGACTGGATTCCATGAAGACATCACCTATAATTTCCAGGACAGGGGGGGATTGCTACAGGCCTGTGCTGAGGAAAGTTTAAAAATTCCCAGAGTCTCTTTTTCGGCTGTGGGGTATCCTGGCACTCCCCGCAGAAATGTTCTCTGAGGGTATGCAGGGTTTCACCGAAAGAAAAGTCCTCTGGGGGGAGGCAGAGGGAATGGAATCCGCTGCATCTGAATCCTCATAGGTACATAAGAGTATGTCCTGGTAATCTGAGGGGTCAGAGTCATTGGACTCATGATCTGTAGAATCAGAAGGAAAATCAATTCTTTGTCTTTTAGAGGTGGAAGGCTGGGTTCCCCTATTTAAAGTAATAAGGTCTTCAGCCATTCTAAGCATTTGTTTCTGTGGCATGGGAGCTTGAGAATGCGTTTTGGTCATTGGTTTCCTAGGCGTAGTGTGAACTCTGGGCCTGAGAAATTCTGTAGTTTTATTCAGAAATGAAGTAGTCGGTTTAATACGAATAGCGGAAGGTCTGAACACACCCTCAGAAGCCGGTGCCGGCACAACAGCTCCGGACCCATCCAAGATAGAAACATCCGCAGATTCCATAGTCGAAGAAGCATCTCGTGGCATACCGGACTCCGAATGGGTCTCAGTAGAGGCCTGCGAATCTGTAGAAGTGAGCATCAGGGGCAGCAAAAGCACCTCACTGAGTACCGGCGGACTGGCAACTAGGTTAACGGAAGCATCATCGGCAGTTTTGGACCTATGCGGTCTTTGTCTTTATCCTTACGTTTTTTCGGAAGAACGGTAGTTAGATGGCTTATTGAATCCATTTCGGAATATGGAAAACGACATTGAAAGAATTTAGTGACAAAGACAGCCTAATGACAAATAGTTCGGGCGTAGAACAGGGCACAAAACCGACAGCTAGGAACGTCGTGGTCTGGGCCTAAACAGGTGATGCAGTAAGAATGAAAATCTGTCAGGTATTTGCTTTCCACAGATAATTATTAACTTTTTCTGACATCGGTTAGAGAAAGAAAAAAGGATCCCCAATGGGGTACTTCGCTTTAGAAGACTTCAGGTCTGAAACTCGAATAACGAAAATTTCAGGTAGCGGCCGACCGGCACTTGCGATCTGCTTCTGCTTCAGGCTCCGCTCGGCAAGAAAAGCTGATGTAATGGCATCGGCTGCATGTTTTACACCCCTGACGTCCTGACATCATGGAAGAGGCAACAGCATCCAACGCAGAAATCCCAAGACTCTGGTATTCGGGCCGACTGAGGGCTACCTGCAGGCAGATAACCCAAGTGTGATGACTGCAACAGTGAAACACGAAGAACATCTCCCTCCTCTGACTCCTTGAGATAGGGGATTGGCTAAGCCCATCCCATGAGGGGAACCCGAACTCCTATCACAGGAAGTCAATTATTCAGCCTTTTAGTGCAGCTGTAGGAATCATAACAGAATCTCCTCAGCATCCTTATTTAGTGGACTACAGCTTCCAGACTAGGATAAGATCTCTTTGGGAACTTCCTTCCTTCTAAATACTTTTGATTTCTTTCAATTTTAGTAGCAAAAAATGTGTGTGTGTGTGTGTGTGTGTGTGTGTGTGTGTGTGTGTGTGTGTGTGTGTATGTATGTATATATATATATATATATATATATATATATATATATATATATATATATATATATATACACACACACACACACACACACACACACACACACACACACACAGTACAACAGAAAAGTATTTGCCCCATTCTTGATTTCATTTTTTTTGCATGTTTGTCACACTTAAATATTTGTTTCAGATCAAAAATTTTTCGACAAAGATAACCCAAGTAAACACAAAATGCAGTTTTTAAGTGATGATTTTATTTATTAAGGAAAAAAACTATCCAAACCTACATGGCCCTATGTGAAAAACTAATTGCCCCCTAAATCTAATAACTGGTTGTGCCACCCTTAGCAGCAACAAAGTACAGTTGTGTACACTTACCATAAATGTAGATGTTTGAATGTATTCATTGTTGCAGTCAACACATTTGGGTTATCTGCTTGCAGTAGCCCTCAGTCGGCCTGATTATCAAAATCTTGGGTCCTGCATAGGTTGCTGTCTCATCTTCCATGACGTCAGGTGGTCAGGGGTATAAAGCATGCAGCCGACACCATTACATCAGTTTTTCTTGCCTCAAATGTCAGGTGCCCCCATAATGGGAAGCAATTATATACACAAGGTTACACCTCCAACAAAAAAGCAAATACACCAAAAAGCGTTAAGCATAGTAAACAAGAATAGAGGTATAGCCAATAGAAGCCAGGGGGCTGGAGGGAGGGTAACTAGGACTGCAACAGAGAATACACTCAAACATCTACATTTATGGTAAGTGTACACAACTGTACTATGTTCTTCATGTTTCACTGTTGCAGTCATCACATTTGGGTGGATTCCCAAGCTAAGGATGGGAGGAGGAAATTAGATAGCATTAGGACCAGCTATAAGGCCCTGCAAGACTGCAGTGGCAAACCAGTTCTGGATTTAGAGAAAATTGGCAAATGGTAATGCTTGGTGAAGGTATGTAAAGAACTCCAGGTAGCAGCTTCTCGGATGTCCCTGGTAGGGGCACCTCTGATAAAGGCTGTAGAGGTAGATGCAGCCCTGGATGAATGTGGTCTTATCCCCTGTGGGGTAGGTTTTCTATGGTGCTTATAGCAGAAATTAATGCAATGGCTTATCCATTTAGAAATGGTTTGCTTTGAAATGGCTTTCCCCTCTGCCCCTGCAGCAAATGCAACCAGCAGCTGTTCAGATTTCCTGAGAGGTTTAGTCCTGTCCAAGTAAAATCTAAGTTGTCTGTGCACATCTAAGGAGTGCAGTATTCATTCCCCTTTGTTCTGTGGATTAGAAAAGAAGGTTGGCAAATGAAAGGACTGATTAAGGGTTACACTGGATACCTCCTTGGGCATGAAGGAGAGATTGGTCCTGAGGGATACCCTGTCTGCATGAAAGATGATGAAAGGCTCCACTGCCATGAGGGCCTGTAATTCAAACACCTTTCTTGCTGAAGTGATGGCTAAAAGGAAGGCTGTTTTCCAAGAAAGGAATTTCAACTCTGCATTTGCAGCTGGCTCAAAAGGAGGAAGAGTGAGTTTTTCCAATACAAAGTTAAGGCCCCAGGCTGGAATAGGGGATTCCCTGGGTGGTCTTAAAGGCCCTTTTGAAACTTCTCAGTCAAGTAATGAAGAATCTGAGGTAAATTGAGCGCTGCTGTGCCCATCTCCCAAGTTTGGTTCCAGGAACAGAATCTTTTCCATTTTTCAGCATAGGATTTTCTAGTACTAGGCCTCCTTGCCTCCAGAATGACACCCAACACTTGCTTACTGAGGGATGGTAATGGAAAGATCAGGTAATCAGCCAGGCTGCCAGGTTCAGGGTTTGAAGCTGTGGGTGCAGAATCTGGCCCTCCTGTGCCATGGTTTCAGCAGTGACACCCTGCGCAAAAGGGGGTACCAGTGTTGGTGTGGCCAGTCTGGTGCAATCAGTATCGTCCTTGGTTTGTCCTGTTTGAGCTTTAGTAGTACCTTGGAGAGGAGAGGCAGAGTAGGAAAGGCATATACTGATTTTTCCAGGTGAAGGACAGGGCATCCACTTTCCAAGCTTGTTTGTGGGGAGTCCTTGTGCAGAATTTGTCCAATTGGTAGTTCTGGGGGATGCAAACAGGTCTATCTCTGGGTTCCCTCATTTGTTTCTCAACATGTTGAATATTTTTGGTTCCAGTTTCCACTCGTGTGGGTCCATGAGATTTCTGCTTAGTTCATCTGCCAGTGTATTTAGCTTTCCTGGCAGGAATTAAGCCTGTAGGTGCACTTGGTAGCTCAAGGCTGTGTTCCACATAGCCATGGCCAGTCTGCAGAGAAGGGTATGAGGGGGTTCCCCCCTGCTTGTTTATATGCCACATAACAGTGGTGTTGTCCATCTTTACCATTAATTGTCCTGGAAGAATGTGGTCTTTGAAGGCTGTCAGAGCATTCTGTACAGCTACCATTTCTTTCTGATTGATATGCAGGTGTATTTGACTTGGGTTCCATTTGCCCTGAATGCACTTCCATGCCAAGTGAGCCCCCCGTGCATAATCTGATGAGTCTGTTGTTAGGGGTTGGGCGGCAGGGGGTAGAGTGAATGGCAGTCCCTTGTTTTGGTGGCAGGCCTCTGTCCACCAAAGGAACTCTATCTGTAGACAAGGTATAATAAGAATCATTGCTTCTAAATCCTGAGAATGTTGACACCATATGCTTTTTAGATACCATTGTAGTTTCCTCATATGCAGTCTTGCATATGGAATTAGGATAATGCAGGAGGCCATGAACCCCAGGGCTTGCAGTATTTTCCTTGCAGATAGCTGGGTCTTTGTGGCCAGTAGTTTGAAGTAGGCTGTCAAATTAACTTGTTTCTCTGGTATGAGGAAAACCATCTGGGAAGTTATGTTCAAGCTTCCTCCCAGGAATACAATTTGTTGGCAGGGTACAAGATGTGATTTCTTTTCATTTATGGTGTACCCCAGAGAAGTTAGCAATTTCTGTACAAACGCCAGATGATTCAATAGTATGTCCTGGCTTTCTGCCTGAATTAGACAATAGTCCAGGTATGGGTATATCTGAATATTTCTTTGCCTGCAAAATGCAATGACTGGAGCTAGGCACTTTGTGAATACCCTGGGCACAGTAGAAAAGCCAAAAGGCAGTGCAGAGAACTGACAGTGCATATAGCCTGCTTTGGAGTGTAGGTATCTTCTGCAAGACTCCCTGATAGGGATGTGCAGGTATGCTTCTTTTAAGTCTAGTGTTGCCAACCATGCATCTTTGCCTAGCATAGGAAGCAGCTGGTGAAGAGTCAGCATTTTTAATTTTGGAATCACCAGAAAGGTGTTTAGGGAAGAAAGGTCCAGGATAGGACGCCATGTATTGCCTTTTCTGGGTGGGTACCAGGAAAAGTCTGGAATAGAAACCTTGTCCCTTTTCCTCTTCTGGTACCTAATGAATAGCCCCCATGCTTAAGATAGAGAAAACTTGATTTTGGGCCTCTGCCCACTGATTTGGGGGTAGATCTGGCCACCCGCTTTGTGTTGGTAACATGTGGAAGTGAAATCTGTATCCCTGGTACACTATATTTAAAACCCATTTGTCCTGGGTAATGAGTTCCCAGTTTTTAACCCAGCCACTGGGGATGCACAAGCCAGTGCATTTCTTTGTGCCGGTCCCAAGCCCGGATAAATGGGGAGGGTTGCGTCAGGAAGGGCATCCGGCGTAAAACTTCGCCAAATCATTCATGCGGACAGCAGTAAATATTTACATACCAGATCGGTCGAGGTCCTAGTTAACAACGAATGCCACCACTACTGTTAGCCAAATGGGTGCTGGCGGAAATTGGGCTGCTGTTGGCCGAAGGAGGAGAAGAGGGGGAAGGCATGGCCGAAGGCAGTAAGAGAGGAGAAAGGCTAGGACTGTGGTAGTGACGGTCAGAACTTTGAATGCTGTCAGTATGACTGATATAGGGAGAGAGCTAGCCGATATGATGGACAGAAGGAAGGTTGGTATATTGTGTGTGCAAGAGACCAGATGGAAGGTGAGTAAGGCTAGGTGTATCGGAGGTGGGTTCAAATTGTTTTATCATGGTGTGGATGGGAGGAGAAATGGCGTAGGAGTTATCCTGAAGGAACAGTATGCTAAGAGTGTTTTGGAAGTGAAAAGAGTGTTGGATAGAGTGATGTTTATGAAGCTGGAAGTTGACGGTGTAATGATTAATGTTGTTAGTGCATATGCTCCACAAGTTGGGTGTGCGATGGATGAGAAAGAAAAATTTTGGAGTGAGATGGATGAAGTGGTGATGACTGTACCCAAGGGTGAGAGAGTGGTGATTGGAGCAGATTTCAATGGACATGTTGGTGAAGGGAACAAAGGGGATGAGGACGTGATGGGTAGGTATGGTGTTAAGCAAAGGAATGCAGAAGGTCAGATGGTAGTGGATTTTGCGAAAAGGATGGACATGGTGTGGTGAATACGTATTTTAACAAGAGGGAGGAGCATAGGGTGACATACAGGAGTGGAGTAAGATGCACACAGGTGGATTATATCTTATGTAGGAGGGCCAGTTTGAAGGAGATTGGATACTGTAAAGTGGTGACTGGGGAAAGTGTAGCTAGGCAGCATAGGATGGTGGTTTGTAGAATTGACGTTGGTGATCAAGAAGAGGAAGAGGAGTGTAAGGGCAGCACCAAGGATCAAATGGTGGAAATTGAAAAAGGGTAATTGTGAGGTGGAGTTCAGGGAAGAGTTAAGACAGGCACTGGGTGGCAGTGAAGTGTTACCAAATAGCTGGGTAACTACAGCAGAGCTAGTAAGGGAGACGGCTAGAAAGGTGCTTGGTATGAAATCTGGACAGAGGAAGGATGACAAGGAGACATGGTCGTGGAATGAGGAAGTACAGGAGAGTATACAGAGAAAGAGGTTGGCAAAGAAGAAGTGGGATTGTCAGACAGATGAAGAAAGTAGACAGGAGTATAAGGAGATGAGGTGCATGGCAAAGAGAGAGGTGGTGAAGGCTAGGGATAAGGCATATGAAGAGTTGTATGAAAGGTTGGACACTAAGGAGGGAGAAAAGAACCTGTATCGATTGGCTAGACACAGGGACCGAGCCAGGAAAGATGTGCAGCAGGTAAAGGTGATAAAGGATAAGGAGGGAAACATACTCACAAGCGAGGAGAGTGTGCTGAGCAGATGGAAGGAGTACTTTGAGAGGTTGATGAATGAAGAGAACGAGAGGGAGAGAAGGTTGGATGATGTGGGGATAGTGAATCATGAAGTGTAATGGATTAACAAGGAGGAAGTAAGGATAGCTATGAAGAGGATGAAGAATGGAAAGGCTGTTGGTCCAGATGACATACCTATGAAAGCATGGATGTGTTTAGGTAAAATGGCAATGGAGTTTCTAACCAGATTGTTTAATGAAATCTTGGAAAGTGAGAGGATGCCTGAGGAATGGAGAAAAAGTGTTTTGGTACCGATTTTTAAAAATAAGGGTGATGTGCAGAGCTGTAGTAACTACAGAGGGATTAAATTGATTAGTCACAGCATGAAGTTATGGGAAAGAGTAGTGGAAGCTAGGTTAAGAAGGGACGTGATTAGTGATCAGCAGTATGGTTTCATGCCGGGAAAGAGCACTACAGATGCGATGTTTGCTCTGAGAGTGTTGATGGAGAAGTACAAAGAAGGTAAGAAGGAGTTGCATTGTGTTTTTGTAGACTTAGAGAAAGCATATGACAGGGTGCCTAGAGAGGAGTTGTGGTATTGTATGAGGAAGTCGGGAGTGTCAGAGAAGTATGTAAGAGTGGTACAGAATATGTACAAGGGTAGTGTGACAGCGGTGAGATCTGCGGTGGGAGTGACGGATGCGTTTAAGGAGTCCCCGTGGACTATGATGTTTGCAGATGACATTGTGATCTATAGTGAGAGTAGGGAACAGGTGGAGGAGACCCTGAGAGATGGAGATATGCTCTAGAGAGAAGAGGAATGAAGGTCAGCAGGACTAAGACAGAATATATGTGTGTGAATGAGATGGACGATAGAGGAATGGTGAGGATGCAGGGAGTAGAGTTGGCGAAGGTGGATGAGTTTAAATACTTGGGATCAATAGTTCAGAGTAATGGTGAGTGTGGAAGTGAGGTGAAGAAGAGAGTACAAGCAGGATGGAGTGGGTGGTGGAGAAAAGTGTCAGCAGTGATTTGTGACAGACGAGTACCAGTAAGAGTGAAAGGGAACGTCTACAAGAGGGTAGTAAGACCAGCTATGTTATATGGGTTGGAGACAGTGGCATTGACAAAAAGGCAGGAGTTAAAGCTGGATGTGGCAGAGTTAAAGATGTTAAGATTTGCACTGGGTGTGATGAGGGTGGACAGGATTAGGAATAAGTATATTAGAGGGTCAGCCCAGGTTGGAAGGTTTAGAGACAAAGCCAGAGAGGCATGGCTACGTTGGTTTGGACATGTGCTGAGGAGGGATGTTGAGTATATTGGGAAAAGATGCTAAGGATGAAGCTACCAGGTAACAGGAACAGAGGAAGGCCTCAGATAAGGTTTATGGATGTGGTGAGAGAGGACATGCAGGTAGTTGGTGTGACAGAGCAAGATGCAGAGGACTGGAAGAAATGGAAACAGATGATCCACTGTGGAGACCCCTAACGGGAACAGCCGAAAGAAGATGATGAATGAGTTCCCAGTTTTTGGCCTGCAGACCTATCTTTCCGCCTAAAGGAGCACTCAGTTGAGAAGTGCTTGGAAGTTTTAAAGGCAAGTCATTGAGACAGTTTTCCATAGGGGGGAGTCCTACTACGTCCAGGTTTGGGTGCGGAAATTCCCCACTGGTTAGTCTTGTGTGTCCCCGGAGACTTAAATTTGTGGTTTCTGCTGTGTCTGGGTTTGGCTTGAGAAGACCTGGAAGGGACTGGAAAGGGCATTTCTTAGAGGGGCAATGCCTACTAAATCTAGGAGGCTGAACTTGCAAGAAATCTTTAAGTTTGCATAAACTTGGCCTTATCTTCCATCTTTTTAAGAACTTTGTCAGCTTTGTTGCCAAACAGGCGGTCCTGATTTAAGGGAGCATCCAACAGTTTAGCTTTGACATGATCACTCAAAGATTGCTCCTTAAGCCAAGCATGTCTTTTGAGCACAGACCCAGTAACAGCAGCTGTGCAAGAGGCCTCTAATGAATCAAATCCACATTGCAAAATATGTTTACCAACCTGTTCAGCAGAATACATTAAATCCGGTAATTCTTTATTTTCAGCACATTCAGGAATCATCATCATTTTCTGCTTAAGCAACCCAATAACATGTTGTTGATACTTTAACATACGAAACTGGCAGTTTAAAGCCCTAATGGCCAAGGTTGCAGAAGTGTAAACCTTCTTACCCCATCTATCCAGCACCCTGGAGTCTCTATCAGACGGGGTAGGATTTTTAGCAGTAGAAGCCTTAATACCCTTGGGGCCCTGTGAAATAGTCTCTGGATCCACAATGGGATTTTTAAAAAGAAACGTGTGAATCAGGAACCCTGTAATATCCGTCAGGTTTTCTGGGAGCAGGAGGCAAAGAATCAGGGACCAAACTAGATTCCAAAAAGGCATCATCAACAATGTCTAGTACAGGAGGTATAGCTAAAGGCCTATGCTGAGGAAGGGGAAACAAATCGCTAAGCCTCTTTGTTGAATCAGAAAAATCCTGGCTTTCCCAGTGCAAATGCTCCCTTAGAGTTTTTAAGGTTTCATCAAAAGAAAAATCCTCTGGAGGGGAAGCAGAGGAAATAGAGTTCTCTGCATCAGAATCCTCATAAGTAGATAAGGGCAAATCCAGATCATCAAAAGAATCAGAAAAATAAGAATCCTGGTCAGAAGATTCATAAACTCAGTCCAAGGTCTCTTAGAAGGGGGAGTTTGGCTTCCCCTGATTAAAGTTATAAGATCTTCAGCCATTCTTATCATTTGTTTTTAGGCATAGAGGCCTGAGCATGCGGCCTGGGTGTCGGTTTCTTAGGCATGGGTCAAGATTTAGGCATAAATGAAGAAGGAGGCATCGGTTTAATATGCAAGTCCGTGGGCCTGAATACACCCTCAGAAGCCAGTGTTTGTACAGTGGCTCCGGATCCATCCAATGTAGAGACATCCACAGGTTCCACAGTCGAAGCATCCCACGGCATACCGGGCTCCAAATGGGTCTCAGTAGAGGCCTGCAAATCAGAAGTAGCGGGTATCAGGGGCTGTAAAAGCACCTCACTGAGCACCGGCGAACTGGCAATTGGCTTAGGAGAAGCATCGTCGGCAGCTTTGGACTTAGGCGGCCTGTGTCTGTCTTTATCTTTGCATTTTTTCGGAATCCCGGTAGTCGGATGGATAACCAATGACATTTCTGGATAATTAAACCAAGAACCGAAATATTTAGAGGTGAAAATATACAGACAGATAGTTCGCTGGTTAAATAAAGCACAAAACCGACAGCAAGGTACATCATGGTCAGGGCCCAGGCAAGGAATACAGTACGAATGAAAATCTTTGTGAGGTATTTGCTTTCCACAAGTAATGCAATTATTAACTTTTACTGACATCAGTAAGTAGCAAGAAAAAGTTTCCCCAACGGGGTACTTAGCTTTAGTTGAAGACTTTAGTTCTGAAATTTGAAAATGAAAATTTCAGGAGTCGGACGACCAGCACTGGCAAACTGCTTCTGCTTTTGGCACCGCACGGCAAGAAAGACTGATGTAATGGCGTCGGCTGCATGTTTTATACCCCCTGACGACCTGACGTCATGGAAGAAGGGACAGCATCCGGTGATGCAGGACCCAAGACTTTGTTAATCAGGCGACTGAGGGCTAATGCAAGCAGATAACCCAAATGTGATGACTGCAACAGTGAAACACGAAGAACATCTGCAATCAAGCTTTTGCAATAACTGGCAATGAGTCTTTCACATCGCTACTGAGGAATTTTGGCCCACTCTTCTTTGCAGAATTCTTTTAATTCAGCCATACTGGAGGGTTTCCAAGCATGAACCGCCATTTAAGGTCATGCCACAGAATCTCAATTGGATTTAACGCCGGAATTTGACTAAGCCACTCCAAATCCTTCATTTTGTTTTTTTTTTTAAGCCATTCAGAAGTGGACTTGCTGGTGTGTTTTGGATCACTGTCCTGGTGCAGAACCCAAGTGCTTGAGGTCACGAACCTGTGGCCAGACATTCTTCTTCAGGATTTTTTGGTAGAGAGAGAACAGAATTCATGGTTCCATCAATCAGAGCAAGTTGTCCAGGTCCAGAAGCAGCAAAGCAGTCCCAGTCCATCACACTACCACCACTATGTATGACTGGTGTTGGCATGATGTTCTTTTTCTGAAATGCTGTGTTACTTTTATGCCAGATGTAACGGGATGCAAGGGTTGGGAGGGTGGCCTAAAGGTTAAGGTGTTTGCCTTATAAACACAAGGTGCAGGGTTTAGAGTCTCACAAGGGATAATTGGCTAGGCTTAAAATGACTCACGAGGGAAGTTAGCTTAGTACTAATCTATGAACCTAGGAACCTATGACGCACACCTCCCAAAAAGTTCAACTTTTATTTCGTCAGCCCACAGAATATTTTCCCAAAAGTCTTGGGGATCATCAAGATGTTTTTTGGCAAAAGTGAGACAAGCCTTTATGTTCTTTTTGGTCAGCAGTGGTTTTTGCCTTGGAACTCTACCATGCATGCCCAGTCTCTTTCTTATGGTTGAGTCATGAACACTGACCTTAATTGAGGCAAGCGAGGCCTGCAGTTCTCTAGATGTTGTTCTGGGTTCTTTTGTGACCTCTTGGATGAGTCGTCGCTGCGCTCTTGGGGTAATTTTTGTAGGCCGGCCACTCCTGGGAAGGTTAACCACTGTTCCATGTTTTCTCCATTTGTGGATAATGGCGCTCACCATGGTTTGCTGGATTCCCAAAGCTTTAGAAATGGCTTTGCAACCTTTTCTGGACTGATAGATGTCAATTACTTTGTTTTTCATCTGTTCCGGAATTTCTTTAGATTGGGGCATGTTGTCTTCCATTTTGGGATCTTTTGGCCTACTTCACTTTGACAGGTTCTACTTAAGTGATCTCTTGATTCAACAGATCTGGCAGTAATCAGGCCTGGGTATGGCTAGTGAAACTAAACTCAGCTTTCCCAAAAATGTGATTAACCACAGTTACTTCATGATTTAACAAGGGGGGCAATTACTTTTTCACATAGGCCCATGTAGGTTTGGATATTTTTTTTCCCTCAATAAATAAAATCTTCACTTAAAAAATGCATTTTGTGTTTATTTGGGTTATCCTTGTCTAATATTTAAATTTAAAATAGTAGACAAAAGTAGCAAGCAACCCACAGAGCAAATGCTTCGTTGCAAGTAAGAAGAATCACAAATAATATTGTAGATGTCACAACAAAGCAACCAGGCAGTCCTAATAAATTTAAAAACATAAAATCTTTTATTTGCACAGCACAAATACGGTAAGCGCTTTCGCTAATGAGCTTCTTCAGACTATAGAACACAATAATGGAGGGAAATCCTTTTATAAAGATTCAAATACCAATAGCCCAATCACAAAAGAGAATTCCAAATCAACTGGAATAAACTATTAAAGTGACATTTATACTACTCAACAAATATATATATATAAATATAAATGTGCAAATAATTTACATATATACAAGACTGGTATATAACCACATATACATAACCACATATATAAAGTAAAAAAAATATATATAAAAAGAACATATATTTATACATACAAAATATAAACATATATATAAAAATGTATAAAGAATCATTTCTGAATTCTCCGTTTCTGTAATAGGGGTTTGATGGAAGCTCTTTCATTCAATCCACTCCCCCCTATAAGTAATAATCCAGTTAGTCTCTCTGAACTCAGTATGGTTCCTAATATCTCCTTCCCTGATACTAGGCGCTACAACCTCAAGGACCCTGAAATAAAAACAATGACTATCACCATGTCACATGACATGTTTAGCCAATGCATTGTTCTCAGATCGTTTCCTAATATTATAAATGTGTTCTCTGATTCTGTCTTTGAATAGTCTGTTCATTTTACCAACATAAAAACAATGACAAGTTTGACATTCAGCTAAATAAATGATGTTAGACGTTTTGCATCTGGCATCAGCATGAAAGGAATATTTCCTATGTAGATCTGGATGATAAAAGTTGTCTGATGTGTTGATGTATGGACAAAAATTACGTCCTCCACAAGGACGAGTAACACCTCCACTAGAATGTTCATTACTATTATTTTGATAGTAGAGAAGTCTCTTCAAGTTCTTTCTATTTTTATACAAGAACATAGGTCATTCACAAACTATCTGTTTAATGTCAGTATCTACTTGTAAACACCTTGCCCTCTAATGAAATTCATTCATCAAGGTCATTGGGGATAACAGTGAAAAGGGATTGTACATCCAAGGTGACAAAATGTATGCTATCTAACTCATGAGCATCCTTAACACAATCATAGGGATCAGTTGAGTGATTTTGTTCCTGTTAAGCACCCTTTAGTAGATGCATATATGAAGCTCACTGAGGATGAACTTTTGAAATATTAGGATAATGCTGATTCTAAGGCTAATGTGAGAACCAGATGTAACCTTAGCTTTACAGAGAAAATAGCCTTAAGGCATCTGACCTTGGGGTTCAGTTTGTACATGAATATCTTATGGAACATAGTGACCTCTCTTTGGTTCAAATTGATTTGGTCACCGATTTTTTGGAACTGATATTAGAGAATAACATTTTTACCTTTAATGGTGATATGTATATTCAGTGCCATGGAGTTGCCATGGGCACTTTATGTGCCAACAGTTATGCGAACATGTTTTTAGCACACTGGGAGAACACTGTACTCTTTGGCACAGAGGAATTTAAGGCACATATTTTGTTTTATCGATGTTTTGTCGATGACCTTTTCCTATTGTGGAGAGGTAGTGTGGAAGACTTGTCTGCATTCCACCATATGGTTAATGCACTGACCACCTGCCTGGAATTTACTATGAATTGGTCATCCACACAAACTGAATATCTTGATCTTTACATTGAGAAATCGTGTAATGGTCTTATCAATACAGGTGTGTTCCGTAAATCATGCTATAGGAATTCCCTTTTATTCAGATCCAGTATGCACCCTGGATATATTTTTCGAAATATGATTAGAGGGCTAGGTGTTAGAGCATCCAGGCTGAACGCTTTGGAGGATTGTTTTTTAGAAGAACTAAATAACTTAGGGAATAGGCTGTTATCCAGAGGATATCGAGAGGATGAGATCTCTGACTCATTAAATGATGTCCATGTCTTACTGGATTATTACTCTCAGAGCTGATAGGGGGAGTGGATTGAATGAAAGAGCTTCCATCAAACCCCTATTAAAGAAACGGAGAATTCAGAAATTATTATTTATATATATATTTGTTCAGTAGTATGAATGTCACTTTAATAGTTTATTCCAGTTGATTTGGAATTCTCTTTTGTGATTGGGCTATTGGTATTTGAATCTTTATAAAATGATTTCCCTCCATTATTGTGTTTTATGGTCTGAAGAAGCTCATTAGCAAAAGTGCTTACCGTATTTGTGCTGTGCAAATAAAAGATTTTATGTTTTTAAATTTATTGGGACTGCCTGGTTGCTTCGTTGTGACATCTACAATATTATTCGTAATATTTAAATTTGTTTTATGATCTGAAAGATTTAAGTGTGACAAACATGCAAAGAAATAAGAAATCAGGAAGGGGAAAATACGTTTTCATTGCACTGTGTGTGTATATATATATATATATATATATATATATATATATACATGTATATATAAGTGTATATGTGTGTGTGTGTGTGTGTGTGTGTGTATATATATATATATATATATATATATATATATATATATATACATATATATATATATACACACACACACACACACAGACATGTACATAGGGTCTGTGTTTGGCTATCAAAAACACAAACCATCTAACGTCTAAATATCATACGGAAAACATCAATACAGAACATTACCAAACATGATTAACTGCGAAAATAAATTTACTGAATGGCCACAGATGGCCAATATCATCATAAACACAACCAACTAAGGTGGGGGGCTGTGCCACCCACGCCCTTATATAAATATAAATATATATATATACATATATATATATACATATATATATATATATATATATATATATATACATATATATATATATATATATATATACATATATATATATATATATATATATATATATATATTTTATATGTATGTTAGTGGATATAAAAAGTGTACACACCCCTGTTAAATGTTTTTTGTGATATAAACAATGATACCACAATAAATAATTTCAAAACTTTTCCCACCTTTAATGTGACCTATAACCTGTATAATTCAATTGAAAAACACACAAATCTGTTAGGGGAAAAAATATTAAAAAAAAAAATAATAATAAGTTATGTACTCACCATAACATTCCATCTGAGTAGTTCTACTTCATTTGTCTTCATCCTGTGGGATACTGGATCCGTATCAGATCCAAGCCGGCAACTTGAACTCCAAGCTCCTCCACTTACCCACAATATACTTCCACTACCTTCCAACCCCCAGATTGAGTTTGCTGAATCATATACTGATAACCCGACCTGAAAAAATACTTATGACCTATAACTGTAGCCCGTGGGCTGTTCATATGCCAAGATCCGGTGGAAGGAGGGAGGGACGATTGCAGACAAATGAAGTAGAACTATTCAGATGGAACATTATGGTGAGTACATAACTTCTTTATCTGAAGTAGTTTACTTCATTTGGTCTTCAACCTGTGGGACAGAATCCCCAGCTACTAAACTCATGGGTGGCCCTCATGGAAGGATATTCCGGAGCACTGCGGAACCAAAGGATGCTCTCCTACTGGAAATCAAATCCAATGTGTAATGAGAAATAAATGTATGAGATAAGGACCAAGTAGCTGCAGAACAAATATCATCCAAAGAAACTCTAGACCAAAAGGCCACAGACATAGCGATGGATCTAGTGGAATGAGCTCTCACCTGACCCAGAAGAGACATGCCTCTGTCCATATAGACCTGAAGGATGCATGAAGAAATCCATCTAGCAATAGTGATCTTGGAGATAGGTTTCTCCAAAAAAGGTTTATAGAAGGATACAAACAATTGATCAGATTTACGGAAATTTTAGGTCCTGTGTAAATAGAATCATAACTGCCTATGAACATCCAGCAGGTGGAGTTTGTATTCCATCTTGTTAGTAAAATTAGGAAAGAACACAGGCAAATTGATGGTCTGATTGACATTGACTGGTGATGCCACCTTAAGAAGAAAGGCTGGATTGGTCCGAAGGGAAACCTCATCTTTGTGAAAAGTCATACAAGGAACTTTGACGGACAAGGCCTGCAGTTCGGAAACCCTTTTGGCAGAGGTAATAGCCACCAGAAATGCTGTTTCCAAGATAAATATTTTAGATCTGTGGTTGCAGCAAGGTCAAAAGCCGGAGCGACCAAAGCTTGAAGAACTATAGTACGGTCCCATGGGGAACAGGAGCCTTTAAGAAGGGCTTTACACATCATGGAGGAGGCTAGAGAGGCAGAATTCTCACCAACATGAAAATGAGAAATGGCAGGCAATTGAACCTTGACAGTAAAAGAACTAGCTCCATGATGAAAAATCTCAGCTAGAAAATCAAGAATGGCGGAAATAGGAACTGTGAAGGGGTCGAACCTCCTTTGAGAGGCCCAAAAGGAAAAAATGTTTCCACTTGCTGTGATAAACCTTCCTGGTCGAGGACTTATGAGCAGCCACCAAAATAGACCTAACTGAGGAGGATAATCCAAGAGTTCTAGCAATCATGGGAACTGGAGCGCCAAGCTTTGAGCTTCAAACCGTCCAAATTCAGATCAGGAACCCCCGAAGGATGTGAAATCAGATCCTGAATGGGATCCAAGATCCAAGGTGGAGCCAGAAGGTGAGACCAAAGTAAGGGAAACCATACCTGGCGAGGCCAAAACAGGGCAATGAGGATCACTCTGCTCCTCAGTCAACGAGCTTTCTGTAGACACCTCGGAATAAGAAGTACTGGAGGGTAAACATACAGAAGACTGGGAGGCCAAGCATGTACTAGAGCATCTCTGGGGGACTCCCCCAGCAGGGGGTTCAGAGCAAAAAACTCACTGCACTTCGCACTGGAAGGAGATGCGAAGAGATCGCAGCAAGGCTGACCCAAATCGCGGAAGATCTGTTCCATTACTGAAAAATTCACAGACCACTTGTAAGGCATCAGAATAGTTCGACTTAACCTGTCCGCTAGGATGTTGGACCATCCCGGAATGTGCTTTGCAATGAGAAAGGGACTGGTGGATATTGCCCATTCCCACCCTCTCATGACCTTGCAACAAAGGGGATAAGATCTGGTCCCTGTTTGTTGATACATCAGACCAATGATATGTTGTCTGACTAATTGCAATCGTTCCCAGAGGAAGAAAGGCATGAAGGGCCTGCAACACTAAAAGGACCACCCTCATCTCTGGAACATTTATGTGCAAGCTGGTCTCTACAGGGGACCGCAGTCCTTGGACTGTCCTGCTCGAACAATGCCCCCGCACCCAAGTTGGAAGGCGTCTGTGGTCACTGTGGCTTGGGCCGGGGCTGGAACAAAGGGGTGTCCCTCCAAAATGCCCGGAGAACACATCCACCATATGAGGGACGACCGACAGACTTGACTGAGTTGTACTGGATATGCCAATGGAAGTTCCAACAGGGGCCGTTGTACAGCTAAAGTCCACTGTAGAATTCTCATATGTAACCGGGCACACGACAAAAGCATTATGGTCGCCGCCACTGAACCCAAGGCCTCACCACTGATTCTACCATTGGGACATGAGAATGGTAGATTAGAGAGACATGCATCCTCAGGTTTTGTACTCTCTCTGAGGTCAGGAAGATTTTGCACTGTTAGGTATCTATCCTTGCACCAATGTAGTTTATCACCTGTACAGGATCTAGCAGTGATTTGGATTTGTTGATTGTGATCCCCAAAAGCAGGGCAAGGATCAAGAAATAATCCCTGGTTTGGGAGAGTAGACGCTTGGTGGGAGCAGTGAGGAGCCAATCGTCCAGGTACGGATATACCTGAATCCCCTGAAGCCTCAGGTGAGCCGCTAATATCGCCATCACTTTGGTGAACACCCAGGGGGCTGTGGTGAGACCAAAGGGTAGGGCTCGAAATTGGTAATGCCCGACTCCTAGCCGGAAGCGGAGGAGCCTCCTGAAGCTTCTGTGCATTTTTATGTGATAGTAAGCATCCAGGAGGTCTAACGAGCACATCCAGTCGCTCTCTTGCAGGTACGGCATGATGGACTGTAATGTAACCATCCGGAACTTCTCTTTGGCAACTGATAGGTTCAGGGTAGAAAGGTCCAGAAGGGCCTTAAGTCCCCCATTTTCTTTGGACAAAAAAGAACTTGGCATAGAAGCCCGACCCAGACTGATCTGGGGGGGATGGTTTAGATGGCTGGTTTTTCTAGCAGCTTGGAAATTTCCTTTGCTGCCGCCTCCCTTTGCATGGGTGGTACGTCCGGGAGGTGTTTGGGAGATTTGGGGGGGACCCACAAAAGTGATAGTGTATCCTCTGGATATGATCTGAAGCACAAAGCGGTCTGATGTTATGGACTCCCATGCTGCCAGGTGCAAGGACAATCATCCCCTGACTGCCTCCAGAGTAGAGCAGTCAGGCTACCCCTCAGGGTTGCTGCTCAGATATGTCCGAGAAAGGTTCTCATGGCCCAAAATTCCTCGGACCCCCCCCCCGCCTCTGGGCTGGCATCCATTCTGTCCCCCTCTGCCTCTGGGGGAAGAAGAGCCCTGAGTGTCCAGGGAATACTGAGGTTTCCGGAACCACATCTTCTTTTGCCCTCTCTGGTTCCGGGGAAAAGGACCTTTGAGGATTCGAGAAGCGAATCCCGATGGCAGACAGTGTCTTCCCGACCTTCTCACACTTTACTAACGTCTCTTTGATGGTCTTACCAAAAAGAGTAGAGTCATCATAAGGTGCATTGGCAAAGGACGCCTTGAAAGGTTCCGAAAATTGACATAATCTTAGCCAGACGCTGCACCTCATGGATACGCCGGACCCAGCCGCCCTAGCCACTCCTTAAGTAGCACGTGAAAGGAGTTGCATGCCCATGTTGGAGACTGCTTTCAAAGTGGCCATCCTCGCGGAAAACGAGACCCTGTCCTCCTGTGACATGGACTTAGGTGGAGACTCCCCCAGCTCCTTTACTAGGTCGCGTTGGAGTCTGGTGACATGGGTCAGGTAGTTCAGCACCCTAATCAATAAGGTAGCTGAAGCGTAAACCCACTTCCCTAGGCGGTCCATCATCCCCGACTCTCAGTTAGGAGGATGATCAGAGGAACTCTCCTGGGCTAGTTCCTTCTTTGTGGCTGCTGCCACCACCATAGCGTCTACGGGGGAGCCCTTGCTCCATGCTGGCCTATCCGGGGGAGGACTCAAAATCTTGTCAGGTGTCCAGCTTCTTCCATGCCTGTGAGGTGACCAGGTCCACCAAAGGATCCACGGGAAGGGACACCCAAGAAGTAAATGGGCCCATGCCGAAAGCCTACAGGAACACGACTCGTCAGAAGAATTTTTGGAGGCACACCAATCTCCCTGTTGGCAAAGGATTTCCATGATGTTCCCAAAGGAAACATCCTCGGAAGGTGACCTAGGGGAACCTTCCCCATCATCCCAGTCCGTATCCTCAGTGAGGGACTCGGGGGAGTCCAAGTGCCTCCTTTTGCACATATGCTTGTGAGGCACCTCTCCGGGGAGGAACTCGCAAGCCACTTGTTCCTCAGGGGGAACCATCTGGGGCTCCTCGAGCACGGGCTGTCCCTCCGGCAAAATTATGGGAATCGTAGAAAGAGCCAAGGGGATAGTCAGGGGTCTCAATCCAGTAGAGAGAACCCTTTCTACCACACTGAACGCCGAGGGTGAGCGAACCTCCTGTGGAACCAATAAGGAGGCTGGTCTCCCCGGGTCTGACGAGAGAATCGGAGCCAGGCCCGAAGTAGATGAAGCTCTGAGGGAGAGAACTTGGCCCGACAAAGGCAGAGCCGATGAAAAAAGTTCCACTCCCTCGGATCAGACACCCAAATTCTGGCTCCGAGAGTGGCTCGGCTCCGAGCTAGTCGGATCCGACATGCTCCAGGCAGCTGTCGGCATCGAGGAAGCAGGTACTGTCAGCACCGGCCCCCTGACTAAAGCCATCCTCGGATCAGAGTACTCCGAATCTGGTGGACAGAAATCAGCTGGAAAAAGGGAAGCAAGCTCCCCATCCTTAGGGAGAGGGGGCTGGCAAGACCCCCGTCTGGATCAGAGTACGAATGAATCTCCTCATCATCTTATCCATGTCGACTTCAGATAAAGACTGGGTGGACCTCGACAAGGCCACAGATTCCAACCTTGTGGGTCGAGGCACTGAGGCCCTAGAAGTACAGCCTGTCTCCTCCGGCTCCGGGGAAAACCTCGGAGATCGGAGTCGAGGGGAGTCACGGATCCTAGGAGTCTTATCCGGTGAAGGGAGGTCCGGAGACCTCTTGCGTTCTTCAGTCCTTGGTCTTGGCTCTCTCTCCTTCTCCCTGCCTCTTTTCCACTCCACTTCCACAGGCTTTGACATAAGAGGTTGAGTCCCACCCTGGGAGGGAGGAGAAGCAAGGGCAAGAGAAGAAGGAGAGACAGCCACAGCAGCCGCTCTTACCGAAGATGAGGCAACCGCCTCAGAAGAGGGAAGAAGGCCATTCAGGGCCAACTTCGCCTTTGTCTTTAATAGTGTGCAGGTTAAAACACATGCATATAGAGCAGTCTGTGCTAAGGTGGGTCACACCCAAGCACATTACACAAAGAATGTGGCCATCCGCAGGGGACAACTTATGGCCACACTCAGTGCATCTTTTAAATATGGGCTTATCAGCCATCACAACAGTGGAAAAAACAACAATAAAGGCAGTAGTATTTTTTCATACTGAACACACCACTCACCATACACACACACACACACACACACACAGAACACACAGAGGGGGAGGGGAAGCAGCACACTGACAAACTACTAGAACTAAGCTAAACAACTCTAAAGAATGATAACTCGACACACCAAGTGAGGGGAGGAGAAGGGGAACCTACACTACCACTAATCTAACTAAAGAAAAGGAAAAAAAGACTTTTTGACTTTAAACCCACTTACTACCTGGAGCTCTGGAGATCATGATGCTTCAGCTAGCCGCAGCAAATGAGATCTGGGGGTTAGAAGGTAGTGGAGGTGTATTATGGGTAAGGTGAGGAGCAGATGCTAGTAAAGTTACCGGTTCGGATCCAGTATCCCACAGGTTGAAGACCAAATGAAGTAAACTACTTCAGATTGTAAAATAAGCTGGTTGCATAAGTGTGCACACCCTTAAACTAATACCTTGTTGAAGCCCCTTTTGCTTTAATTACAGCATTCAGTTTTATTGGGTAAACACCTGCCATCAATTAAAGACACTCTGACTAACCCCAAATAAAGTTCAGCTGTCCTAGTAGGATTTTTCCTCACATTTACTCAGGTGCCTGCTACAGCAAAAGCCATGGTTCGCAGAGAGCTTACAAAGCATCAAAGGAAAAAAAGACTTTTTGACTTTAAATCCACTTACTACCTGGAGCTCTGGAGATCATGATGCTTCAGCTAGCCGTGGCAGTCAGTATCAGTCAGAAGGGTACAAAAAAATTGCACAGCATTGGATATACCATAGAACCCAGTGAAGACAGTCATCAAAAAGTGGAGAAAATACGAGAGAACAGTGACGCTGCAAATAACTGGACGTCCCTCCAAAACTGATGAAAAGACAAGACAAAAACTGGTCAGGGGAGCTGCCAAGAGACCTACAGCAACACTGAAGGAGCTGCAGGAATTTCTGGCAAGTACTGGTTGTATATTACACGTGACAACAATTTCCCGTGTTCTCCATATGTCTGGCCTATGGGGTAGGATTGCAAGACGGAAACCTTTTCTTACACAGAAAAACATCCAGGCCCGGCTAAAATTTGCAAAACAATACATTACGTCTCCCAAAAGCATGTGGGAAAATGTGTTATGGTCTGATGAGACTAAGGGTGAACTTTTTGGCCACAATTTCAAAAGGTACGTTTGTAGCAAAAACAACACTTTGCTTCACCAAAAGAACGCCGTCCCTATGGTGAAGCATGGTGGTGGCAGCATCATGCCTTGGGGTTGTTTGTTTTCAGCTGGAACTGAGGCTTTAGTCAAGGTGGAGGGAATTATGAGCAGTTCCAAATACCATTCAGTTTTGGCCCAGAACCTTCAGGTGTCTGCTAGAAAGCTGAAGATGAAGAGGAATCTCACCTTTCAACGTGACAATGACCCCAGGCATACATCCAAATCAACAAAAGAATGGCTTCACCAGAAGAAAAATTAAAGTTTTGAAATGGCCCAGCCAGAGCTCAGACCTTAATCCAATAGAAAATCTGTGGGGTGATCTGAAGTAGGCTGTGCACAGGAGATGCCCTCGTAATCTGACAGATTTGGAGCGCTTTTGCAAGGAAGAGTGGGCAAATATTGCCAAGTAAAGATGTGTCATGCTGATAGACTCCTACCATAGAAGACTGAATGTTGTAATTAAATCAAAAGGTGCTTCAACAAAGTATTAGTTTAAGGGTGTGCACACTTATGTAACCAGCTTATTGTAAGTTTTTTTATTTTTTTATATTTTTTCCCCTAACATATTTGTTTGTTTTTCAAATGATTTGTACAGGTTATAGGTCACATTAAAGGTGGGAAAGGTTTTTTAATGATTTACTGTGGTCTAATTTTTTACATCACAAAAACCTGGCATTTTAACAGGGGTGTGTATAATTTTTATATCCAATGAATATATATATATATATATATATATATATATATATATATATATATATATATATATTTATAAATACACACCAACTCTGAGGTCACACTACAGTGAGGAACAGGATAAATTTAAATGGTTTCCTTTGCTTACTTTATGTATTGTGCTACTTCTTGGTTGTTGGCCAACTATGGGCATTCAATGAATTTATTTTCAAAGTTACACATGTTCGGTAATGTTCCATATCGATGTTTTCCATACGATAGTTAGCCGTTTGAGTGTTTATGTTTTCAACAGCCAAACATAGACCCATATATTATATACACGTACACGCATAATATATATACATATACGGTTAACTTTAGTATATTTATTTTAGTATACTTTCTACTGCTAATTTCTCTGGGAAATCTAAATTATTACTGTGCTGTTTATATCCTTAATACTCCTTTTAAGCAGTTACAGTGCTTTTCGAAAGTGTTTTATAACTTGTACTGGGAAACTGAAGTTCTGTGGTATCAGTTGAATACTAGAGAATGGCTCCCTGTTGAAATGTCAGCGCTATAAAATGCCAAGTGCTGATGTGCTGAAAAAAAAACAGACTGAAAACACAGGAGGAGAACAAATCGCTCTTCTCCTTAAAACATCTTTGGGGGAGCAAGCCAGCCACCTCCCACATCCACCAAACATATATATCAATGCTGAGATCATCATACCTTGGAGAAAAGGGAATAACTCTTGAAATGGCATCTTAGACTTGATATATACAAGTCCAGTCTTTTGGCCATTCAATCTCCTTATTGTCCCAACATTTCAAAAGGTTACCTAGGGAATGTCTCATACATGCAGAGCCTTAGTTTAATTGTACCTGTTGTTTCTGTTGTTCATCTGCTTATTTTTGAAGTTCTGACAAGAAAAATTCTGCTTTTTTTTCCTTTGTTTATACATTTGCAACTGATTTTACAATAAATTGCTTTATTTGGATTTTCTGTGGAGATTTTTTTTTTCATTTTTGACATGGGAATCTAAGTAAATGCTTTTTAAAGGCTTTAAGGGTATATGTCTGATTTTTGGTACTTTACAGACAACTGAAGTTTACCTGGTACCGTGACTGTATGTGCTGTTGTTTACTACACTGTGCAGGCCGCACAGCAAGGTTTAGCACATTTTAAATTCTTTCAGACATATTTTATGAAGTTTAGCCCTATTTGCTGTATGGGGACATAGCTTATCTTGTCTATTATTACTACCCGTAGTCAGCCCTTAACATTGTCAATGTATTACTCTGGCTGGTGTTTCTTCTCCCAACTTGATGGAACCTGAAACGGTTGCCTGCCCCCCCCCCCAGTCATATCCAGCTGCACCTAAAAAGAAAAAAAAATCCACAAAAACATGCCTCAAACTGTGCTTTGTGAAATCTGCTGAACTAAAACCAAAACTACTTATAAGCAAGAAAAAGCAATGAGAGACATCTCCTGTATCAGTGTACTCCTTATTTAATCTCCGCTTTCATCGCAAAACACTAACTTCATCAGAATAACCTCATTAAAACTTGGTGCCTTTTTATACTACAGTGAACCAATGGAAAACAAGAATCTAGCAACTATTTAATTTATCTAATTTAAAACCAATTACCTTCCTTTAAAAACACAAAATATTAAAACAGGTTTCTACACACTATCTATATATATATATATATATATATATATATATATATATATATATATATATATATATATATATAGTTCCCCTTTCAAAACATCTAAAACCCATAACATCTAAAATCATACCATCGAAACCATAACATCTAAAACCATGACATCGAATTTCATAACATCTAACATGTGCATCACAACATCGAACAATACAAATCACATGAAAATAACATCCCCTCCACATATAACACCAAACTAACAAACACACTTTTGCCTACATTTCTGCAGGGGGGAAAGCCCCCCTGCACCCCCTATAAATTAAATATACCAACTCCAAGATCGCACTACAGTGGGAAAAAGTTAATTTCCTAACCCCACTGTATCACGATCACCATAAAGAATGTACACATAATGTCTATATCACTTACCTGTATGGCCTAAAAAACACTGGCAAAATAAACACTATATAAATAATATAAATTTCTACATTATATAAATAATAACTATAGAATTAAAAATTACATCTCATAGTGGTACCACAAGTTTAACATATTACACTATAACATTTACACATTTGATATACTATTTAATATTATACATTTTAGATGTTATGGGTTTTAGATGCTATGGTCTCGATTTTATGAGTTTTAGATGTTTTGAAGGGGAACCACACACATATATATATATATATATATATATATATATATATATATATATATATATATATATACATACATACATACATACATACACACACACACACACACGTGTGTGTATAAATATATATATATATATATATATATATATATATATACACACACACACACACACACACACACACACACACACACACACACAGTTGTAAAAATTATTATATAAAACCTATAACTTAGTTATTTTTAATCTTCTGTCTTTGTCAGCTTCCAACTTTATTTGCCATAAAGTGTCTTTCTGTTCTACCTTGTTTTTGTAATCCCCCCACCTCATACCTATGGCTACCTGTTCCAAAACAGAAAATAAAAATATTTTATAGTTCTTACATTCTTTGGAATGCTTTTAGAGTGCATTTTTTTCATCTCTCTCTCTCCCTCTTTTTTTTTTTTTATTAAATACATGTGTTCCTTTATTCTGTCCTGTAAACACCTTAGTAGTCATCCCTCTAGAATAGGTGCTGCACCCTGAACAAATATTTATGTATACTAACCCACTGGCATTACAATTAAACTTTCCAGGTCCTGCGATGGTATGTTTTAAATTCTAGTATATAACGACAAATATTGCAACCTTCACAATTATACATCCCCTTACTTCTTAGTGGAGGGTCCATTTTAGTGTTGTCTTTTTTTAACACAGCCTTTAGGTTAAGAGCATTTTTATAAACAAAATTAGGATGTTCACCTGTTGCTTTAAACAGCTCACAGTTTCCTTCTAAAATTTTCCAGTTAGTACTAATAACAGTTTGAACAGCCAGACTATCTACAGTAATATTCAAACAACGAGTTGTATTTTTTATCAGTCATCAAGTTATTTCGAGTCACTTCTGTGTGAGGGGTGAAAGATTTTCTCAGAATCTGTGGAAATATAATATCTCTTTTTTATTTGATTGTATTTGCTATATCTAACAAGGATTCTTTCTTGTAGCCTCTCCGCAAAAAAAGAGGTAATACATTTTACTTCTTGGTCAAACCTGGTATTGTCCGTACTCATCCTGAATGACCTTATGTATTGGTCCCTGGGAACATTATTCTACATAAAAGGTGGGTGCGGACTCTTATAATGAGGGTAATCATTTGAAAACATATTTTTCCTATGTATACTATTGTCAAAATATTTTAACTCTTCATTCCAACTTATTGGAACATCAATAAAATTAACTGGAGTTCCTCTTTCACCCAATGTAAAGTGTAAAAACTCTGAATTTTGATTCAAATGATCTACAGTAATATCACTATCACAGACTTACCCTTCAGTAACTAAAAAAACGTTGGTCTACAAACCTATTTTAATAGATCACCTAGCATTTTTCCATTATAGCAGTTAGTACTAAATACTCCCACCATCCTAATACAATATTTGCAAAGCTCAGTTGGCAGGAGAACCCATCACCACCCCTTTTGTTTGCTTGTAAAACTTGTTGTTACGAATAAAACAAAACTTCTAACAGACTACAATACAAATGAATTTTGTTGTTGGAAATATTTATAAACTTGATTAAACACTGTCTAGTATACTCTATTCCCGTGATATGAGGTATGGTAGTGAAGAGAGAACTTATATCTACTGTAATTATGCAATGTTTCCTAGAGTCAAAAGCATGAGTGGAGTTGAAAATCAAGAACTTACCTAAAAAAAATCCCAGTAGTCTCTGATAAAAGAACTAAATTTATGTATTATAGGATTTAAAACTGCATCCAGAAAAAGTGACATACCTTCTGTAACGCATTTGGAGGCTGACACTATTGGTCTGAAGGGTGGGTTTTAGGGGTCTTTGTTGATCTTTGGAATCCCAAACAATGCACCTACTACAAGATTAACAGTCTTAAGAAAGTTATACATTTCTATATCTATATTTTCCTTCCATTAAACATTCATATAAAAATGAAGCTTCTTTCTTGTAACATTTTTGTATCTCATTCGCCGTAACTAAAGAATATTCATTTTCATTAATTAAAATGTTTTCCATAGATAAAGATATGACATTTGGTCCATAACCACTAGTCCCCCACCCTTGTCTGCTTTCATGAACCTTAATTCTGTACTGTTTCTAGGTTCTTTTAAGGCAGATTTCTCTGCATTACTTAAATTGTGAAAAGAACATTTATTTTAGTGACACAACAATTTTCTTATTTCGTTTTCACATACAGCTTCAAACACTCTTAAGGTATTATTAGCCATAGAATTAAAGACCAAATGTTTTTTAAACGTAGAGGAAGTCAGATTTACATCTTTCAAAGCAAACTAAGTTTAATTTTCTGGTAAAATGCTTTAAATCCAATAAAGTTCTAGAAAGGTCAGCCCTATGTGTAGGAATAAAGTTTAAACCTAATTCAAGTATCTTAATGTGTATTGGTTGTAACACCATACTAGACAGGTTGAATATTTTAGTAAAGCCACTCACTGATTGCCTGTGGAGGAATCCAACCTCTTCTGATCTTTGGTTCTGGTTCCCCAAAAAAGAAGTCTTTGACCTTGCTCCTAAATTATCCTGGTATCGTGGAGAATACAGCAGTAGTTTGTAAAAATCCATCATGCTGCTCTTTCCTCCTGCTAGTTTCTTCTATTAAGAAAACACCAGTCCCTGTGATGACATCACTATCTGTTCTTCTTATGGAAGTGGATTCTGCTTCACCTTGACTAACTGAATTAACCAAAGGTTTTCTCCCTGGATTTTTTTAAAGTAGAATAGCCTTTGTAGGTAAACTTGTTTCTTTTTGATATAGGATCAAACAAAAAATAAGCTGTATTACTGTTGTATGCTGCACTATATCTCTTTGTAATTTTTAACCTTCCTTAGTGTAACTGTCTTTTCAAAAGGCTCGATGTTCTGTAAATTGTTATTGCATTCATAACTAATTTCTGGAAGGTTAAGTAATAATTGGCAGAGTTGTTGGTCTGTCTTAAGCTGACCCTCGGACCACTTAGATTTTTCACTGTCACCCTCTTGTGTGAGTTCGCAGTCCTCTATTGTACAGGGGATCAGACACATTCTTCTGGGCTGTTCCAGTACCTGGTTCATTTACAGGAGAACCAAACCCTTTAGGTGCAGTACAGGTCTGGGGTAAGAGACTCATTGCCAGACATAATACTCTTTTCCCCAGATATTTTGTCCACTATAGTACTTCACAGTAAAAAGAAACCAAAACTTCACCACACTGCAGACAATCAAATTATTACCATGTATAGGGCATATGTGGTTCCCTTAGCTATGAGTATTTTACACCTGGCAAATCTTGGAGACTGTGCTCACATTCAGAATGATTATGGGGCTGCCTACTGTAGAGATCAGTCTTTCACACCAGATTTTGATGGGGACTCTGAAGCAGACAGTAGTGAACAGTCTGAGTCCATTCAGTCTGATTCTTCAGAAGGTGATCAAGTTCAAAAACCCAAGGAAGTGTTCACCTTTCCACAGTTGCTAGCTAGGTTTACAGATGTATTTGACTGGGAAAAAACCTGGAGCTATGCCAGAGATTAGTAAAGTTTATGATCTTATTCAGGATGAGATTCCAAATGTTTTGGATGTTCTTCCTCCGTTAATGGCCTTAGATGATGTCTATAAAACTACGTGGAAAACCCCTTTGGCTAGTGAATCAGTTCCTAAAAAGTCTGTGAGGAAACTCAAGGTGTACTCTGATCTTGCGGCTTTCTTTCCTCCTTTGTCAGCTGACTCAGCTGTGGTTTTCTCCAGCTGTCAGCTCTAACAACAGGGTCTTGGCTTTCTCTAACCTTACATTCCTGGATAAAACTGGCAACTGATTAGAATCTTGGGGAAAAAGTTCTTTCAGTCTTGTAATTTAGTTTTCATCTTAAACTATCAGGGCATCATGTGGAAACGTATTTTGTAAACTGCTTACACTTTACATGACTTTGTTGCATCTCTACCTGCTGAACAGAAGTGCTATATGAATGAAATGGTTTCTAACTTGATTCAGATTTCAAAACATGCTTTGAGGAGTGTCTTGGAAGGTGTGAACACAATTTCTAGAAATGCAGCTGCTTCTGTTGTATTGAGAAGTTATGCTTGGTTACATAACCAGAATTTTCCCGATTATTTAAAAAATGAGATTTTGAAGGTTTCTTTAAGTTCTGAATTTGTATTTGGTCCTGCTGCCACCCAGAGTTTTAAACAATGGGATGACAGAGATATACTGATGCATGGGATATCTAAAATATTTCATATTCTCAGGTTCTCCCATAACAAGATGTCACACTTCAAAGGGCAGAAGAAACAAAAATCCCAGCCTAACAAGAGTCAGGGTACCAAGATGAAATGGAAGAATACTTCCAAACCAAATAAAAGGGGGTTCCTTTCCCAAAAAAGGTCATTCCCCTGCTAAAAATCACTATACTGACCCTCAGAGCATCCCATCTCCCCTTTCCCCAGGCTTTCGTTTAACCTAGCAGCCTGGCCACAAATAGCCTCAGAAAAATTGGTGCTTAGAATATTTTAGAAAGGATACTCTTGGCAGTGGACAGAAAAAACACCACTCTCCAAGGGAATCCCTCCCGTACTGCCAAGGCAAGACCAGACCAGATCAAATGCACATGTTCTCTCCAGTACTCCTTCACAAGTTATAAGCAGGGGTTATAGAACCAGGTCCTGCGCTACAATAAAGGATTTTACTCCAGAATCTTTACTGCGCCCAAAAAGGAGCTATTGTGGAGACCAGTGTTAGATTGGTCTTACATAAGTGCCCAAGTTCAAAATGCTCACTCTGCAGATGGCCCTTCCTTTCTTCTGGACCACTGTTTCATGGTGGCATTTTGTCACACTGCAATTGCTCCCAACTTCAAGTTAAACATACAAGAGTCCTTTCTTACACCCTTACAAAGAACTGTCTTCCTGAGATATATGATCGACACAGAAAAAAATTTACTTTTCTACCAGAAGACAAAGTCCTGACTTTTCAGAACATAATCGCAGGTTTCTCTCCTCAAGAAGCTGCCTCCACAACAGAGTTTCTCAAATTTCTAGGGCTAAATCAAGGCAAAAATGTGAATCCAGCTGCCACTGCTAAAACCATAAAGTCTTTTATTAAACAAACGGACAAGCACTTATGGACAAATCGCCCTTCCTCAAGTTAAACTGCAAATAATTAAAAAACTCTATTTATAATAAAAATTAGTCAATTCAATGAAACAATTTACTCCCCTTCAGGGAGGGTTTTATCGGCATACAAGCATCAAGTCCCAGTGTTTTATCAGACTGCAGTGTAGCTATCCAATTCATTTCAGCTACTTCTGTTTAATTTACTAAATCCCCACCCTGAAAACACTCTTTCAAAACTTGCAACACCATAAACTTAAACATATGGTCATTACTGCACTGTACATTTCTAGGCCTCATGTAATCAGTGATCTCATGACACCACTAGCCAGACTATATGGGTTATATATCCTGCACAGAATATAAAAAACAGCCAGCTTCCAATGCTTCAGGGCACCTTCCACACATCCTCTGTGGGTTTTTAAGGATAGACTGTTGGCTTGTGCTGTTCCTTTGCTGGGCAGATAAATTTCCTTTGGGCGAAAAATCTCCCACATTAAAATCTTTATTGTTTTGTTGTACTTTCCTGTTCAGGAAAGTTCTTTTAAAGCTAGGAGTTTATGTTTTAACACTGTCATGAGACTGTTTTGAACTTTTAAACAAGAGTGTTTTTTTTCCTTTTAGTTTAAAAGTTGTTTAAAGTAATTGAAAAAAAAAATTCTGTGCAGAAATTGTGTTTATTTTACTTTTTGGAGCTGGCAAAATGTTTTAAAGTGAAATGTGACTTTTAACTTTTCCCCAGGAAAAAGGCACCATTTTCAGCTTGAAAATGGAACACATTTTTAGTCCCATGGTAGGCCCATCTTCCAGCCAAAAAAAAGTGAAGCAAACAGCCTTTACCACTACAGCAAACTAGCAATTTGCCTCAACCACAGGTGGGTGACTCTGCTGCGGTCATTAGGTGTACCTCAGACAAGTCCTCCTTTTCCCAGGACCTCTCTGGTGTAGCACCTACATCCACTATGGACCAGAGGTGAGCCACATGCTTTGCAGCTGTTGGGGACCCCTCAATGGGCAATGAACAGCCAGTCTTCATTCCTGGGAGAGGGAACAGGAGAGGCTTCCATGTTTTGTCAGAATGTTGTGCCCATCCCTGGGGAAGCTGCTGCTGGCATGAATAATACAGTTGGTCTACTTTTCCCTATCAAAAAGATACAGAAAATTAAACAGGTCAGGTATCTATTCCTCCTCAAATTTCCTTGGACAGGAGTAGTTTACTGGGTCTGGCTCGGGGTTTAAAATCAGGCTATTGATCCTCTTATAAAGTAATTTCCGGCAAAAGAAAGGACATCTCTTTGCATGAAAATTCAATATTCTGAATCTGGACAAGAAGATGAAGGGACGGACACAGGTTTTTTTTCCCCTCAAATTTGAGTCAAACTCAAAGGAGAGCTCGGTTTCCGATTCTCCCTGTGGAGAATTCTCCATCTCTGACTATTTCCAGAATGTGCCGGTATTTTCAGTAGGAGAATACTGAGGGTTCTCAGTTCCTCAGAAAATATTATGAGCTGTTAAAGAAGAAATTACCAAAACCTACACCCCTTCCTCCAGTTCTGTCAGCTTTAGAGTGTGTGTGTGTGTGTGTGTGTGTGTGTGTGTGTGTGTGTGTGTGTGTGTGTGAGAGAGTGTGTGAGAGTGTGTGTGTGAGAGTGTGTGTGAGAGTGTGTGTGAGAGTGTGTGAGAGTGTGTGTGGGAGTGTGTGTGTGTGAGAGAGAGAGAGAGAGAGAGAGTGTGTGTGTGTGTGTGTGTGTATGTGTCTGTTACTACATGTTATTTTCCTGATAGTTAGCCAGCTACCTCTAAAAAGCAGAGAGGATGTATAAAATTCCTCAGTCTTTAAGTTTTTATGCTCTCTTTCTCAAACCTGACTACGCAGCTGTAGCTTTAGTTAATCCTACTGCTGCTAAACATTTAGTTAATTCCAATCCTACTTGTTCTAATAAGTATAGGAAGATTATTGATAAGTATGGGTAACAATATAAGCACATTATCAGTTCTTGCCTTATTCTTTGGATGATCCACACATCAAAGAGTGTCACAAAGTGTCTAACTACAGTTACAGCTCACTGCAGGCTACAGGGTATCCACATTTCCATATTTAGACAACTTTCTTGTCTTTGCAGAGTCTTTTCCAAAGTGTAAGGAATCTCTAACTTGGTTTAAGAGATCTCTTACACAAGCTGGGACTCCAAGAGAACATTCAAATGTCTTTTGTATCTCCTTCATACAGGATTGTATTCATGGGGATCAGCTAGACACCTCAGTTCAGCTTTTCTTCGACAGGAAAAAAACAGCTCTATATCTACATCTATTTCTAAGGTTCTCTACTCAAATTATGATCACTGTGAGGGAATCCCTCAGGATTTTGGGTTGCATGGTATCTATGATTTTCATGACACCCTTAGCAAGACTCCACATGAGAAAGATATATCCAAGGTCTCTTTGATCCCAGCACCAACATCCTTTGTCTTTTCAAAGCCCACTGCTGGAGTTTGTCAGAAGAGAAATCACTTGGTAGAAACAGCAAATATCCTTAAATCCCAGTCTCCCCCTCTCCCTCCCTGTTCCAAAGCAGCCAGTTACCACAGATGCCCTAGACTTTACCTGGGGAGCAATTTCAGGAAAGATAAAAGTGCAAGGCATATGAGATACCAAGGACAAACTCAAGCACATAAATATAAAAAGATGCTTACCCTGATGAAGGCACTCAACTCTCTGAATCATCTTTGGTCCCCGGGACCTCTTTAAGTTTCTAGAGATAATACCAGAGTCATGTGGTACATCAACAAGCATGGAGGAACTAGGTCATACCTCCTCTGCAAACTAGCCATATTAGGTTGGGATATAGCTTCACAGCAGAGTGCCATTCTACAGGCAGCCTACATTCTGTCAGAGCAAAACTGTGTCAGACAAGATAAGCATGATAAGGGTGACCCTAACAAATGGAAACTAGATCAGAAGGCCTTCCAAGATTGGGAAGTTCCGCAAGTAGACCTATTTGCCTCCTTTCTAAATAACCAGTTGGCAAGATTCTTCTCCAGGACTCCATGGAAAAAGGCATGGAAGAGAGATGCCTTTTCTTTTCCTTGGACATGAATGTCCTGTACCCTTTTCCATCTTTTTCACTGACATCCAGGGTGCTTATGAAGATTCATAAGAAATCCTTCAAGATAATTGTAGTGACTCCCTTCTCAGCCAGGCAAATCTGGTTCTCCTTTCTTTTGGTCTGAGTAGAGTCATTCCCCCCGCAACTTGGGCACAACTGGAGCAAGTTTGACACTCAAATACTCTGACTACTTTCTTCTTCTTGCAGACTGGGAAAGGAAGAACCATAGAAACTGGTAACTGCTCCACATGTTCAGCCAAGAAGGAAGCAGTGAAAACAGGAAACTGAGCCTGAAAGAACTGGTAAAGGTTTAAACAGCTAAAGGGTGGTTCTGAGGTAAGAAAGCCACTGACAGTCCCCCAAAAGCACAATATCCCGCCCTTAACACACAAATCCCAAGAATTGTAGGAAAAATGTCAACATATAGAATGTTTTACACAGCTTGTTCACACAAGTACTTAATCAATAAAACTCCCTTGAATAGTAATGACAGTCTGAAACATTTAAGGCTTTTAAATAAAAAATTTTGATAGAAAAAAAAAATTTGTGGAAGCCTTTCCTAAACAGGGGTCATCTGCCCTGCCTTGGAGGATTCAGCCGACTTAACATGTCCATGTAGCCCTCCAAAGGAGTGTGCTTCATTGGCAAGAAAGCTATGAGATTTAGGTGCTCTGCTTTTTATATGGAGCTCCTGACAGAGTTTATATGGAGCTCTTCTGCAGCTCCTGATAGTTGGAGCACATGGAAGGTACCACTCATTCACTTCAATGGAGCTCAGGAAATTTGCTCTGTAACTTCCAATGGGCGAAGCCTGAGCCTTTTGAAAGAATCAAATTATGTCCTCACATTTCAAACAAATGTTCATATTTCTGGAACCATAAGGGTTATGAAAGAAGTATAAATGGCAAATTCTTTAGCACTAAATATTTTTATAGTGGTAGTATTCTTTAGGTCCAAGGTCTTGAACCGAAATTTATAAGTCACAGTAAACACAGTAACTATTAAGTTTGTAATATTTTGTAAACAGCTTACAACATCTCAGCAACCACTCAAGTTGCATACATACAACAGCATTTTATTCATCTAGCTGAGAGCTTTCATATGAGGCTAAGGAGTTCTGTCTGTGTTACTTGGTTGTTGAGATATAATTTTCACATTTTTCTAAATATTTATATAAATTAATATCATAAAAACAACAGTTCATATCTATTTACCTGCACTAGACAGAGGTCAAACATTAATGCAGTTGAGTTTGCCATTGTGCAAGCTTTAAGATGAAATCTTTTAAAACCTTGTATATAGCATGGCTTTGGAATTACTGATGAAAATATGAACAAGCAATGTTTGATGCCTAGAGGCATCAGTAGGAGTTAACTGCAGATGCACCTGGAGGCATCACTCGGATGTTTGAAGAGCCGGCTGGTGGCAGTAAGATGCAAGTAGCTTAAGCTAATACAGCACTGATTTAATTTTGAACATCTTCCAGTTTGATCTTGAAGTGCTCACTGAAACAAGCAGTTGAGATGAGATGAGATTGGGAGGAGCTTCCATAGACAGTGCGTAGTAAGAGCAGGTAAACAGCTACGGGTAACAATGGTTGGTTTGGTGGGCACCATGTATTCAAGAACTCTAGAAAACATTGGGAGGGAAAAAATATTTAAATAGCTAAAAGGGAGTGACTTCACAAAATAATAATTTTGTAATTAGTGACAACAACCAATTAAAAGGGAGAAGAAAGGAGTTTTATGGTCAAATTAAAATAAAGGAAATGCAAGAGAGATACTGGATTCATACCACTCAAGTGTACCTTATTTTGAGGAATGTTCTTCATTTTGAATATTAAAACATCCATCTTCTTCACTGTTCCACACTGGATTCATAACAGAGAAGGTGTGACAGACCCCTTTTCTGACTAAATTCCAAGGTGAATAACACTGAATCAAATTAATTCAACAAAAGAATATTTTCCAAGTATAAACTGACACATTTAATCATCCAGTACACTTCCTGGTTGAAAGTTAGTAAGTGGTTAGCAACTCTTCCATATAGTAAGTGGTTAGCAACTCTTCCATATTTTGCCCATTTGTTCCACATTATGAGAGCGTTTTTCACATTTGAGGATAAGAGCTATGACTGGGTTTAAGAACACAACAAAAAGCAAAGTGGAAGGGAAGGGAGTTTTCAGAACTCAGCCTGTTGTTGGACAGCCTAAGACTGACACAAACAGACACTGAAGACTTTAATTAAAAACTTCTTGGATCTCAGGCAACAAAAATAAACTGCAATCCCACCCCTCACATAGAAGCAATCAGAACTTGTACAACTCAACCTGGTTCTCAATTTCTCTCACAAAAGGATAACCAGGATTTAATTCCCTAAGTTAGATCACTTAAAGGGAAAAACGGTGCAGGTGTTTATTGGAATTACTGAATAAAGGCTTAAGTCGCGGTGGTACAGCGGTAGCATTATTGCCTCACTGCAAGAGGTTCTCCTGTTCGATTCATGACTGGAGTGCCTTCTGTGTGGAGTCTGCATGTCCTCCCCGCGGTAGAGTGGCCTTCGAAAGGCATGCGTGAATGGGCGTGCCTTCGCTGAAGGTTGGGCGTCGGGCTGGCAACTCGGCACCATAAAAAATCTACTGCCAATCATTAGCGGACCAGAGTTCCATTATGGCGACCCCTAACCGGGAAAAGCCGAAAAGACAAACAAACTGAATAAAGGCTTAAAAGGCTTGCAACACTTTATCCAAATGCTGTAGAATCAGAAAAAAAACACTGAATTAAAATAACTAAATGATTAACAAAAGACAGAAAAACAAGGAGGAAAACAGCTAAGAGAAAGATGCAGATTATTAAAATAAATGTAGAACATATAAAATCAATGAACATTTCCAGCCTGTTAGCTCTTGTGCTCAGTTTCATCTTCTGAACAAACAGTAAACAAATGAATAAAAATTACATTATTAATGACATTATTAAGTGAATCAGGAATAAAAATATTTGAAAGTATAGAGAATTGGTGGTATGGGACAGGGGCACAGCAGCAGGTTAAACAAAAATAAACTGAGATTTACTTACATTAAGTCTCACTTGTGTTGCTAAACTGGACTCTGTATCAAACAACTGTAAATCAGATTATAAAATAAGTAATACAGTAACTAAACAAAATCAAGAGGGCAAAGTGTATATAGAATGGGACATGGCTTAAGAAATGGATACATTAAAATATATGAAAAAAAGTTTTCTGTTTCTGATTTGGTGAGTCTTATTTTATATCCAGCTATACAGAAATGCCTCTTATTTAAAGGTTTACAGGAAAATTTGCACTAAAATTAGGAGATAAAAATTATTTGATTTTTTAACTGCTGTATTTTTTTTATTTAGAACAACTTATTTTCCATAAATAAATCTGTCCTTATCAAAAGGACCCTTGCTCCAAACTGGGTGACCTGCTGAGCAGTTCAGGATTTCCCATAAAGCGAACAACAAGAAAAGTACAGTTGAGTAACCCCTACTTAATTGTAACAGTAGATGTTTGAATTTCACAATGCCTCAGTGGTATATCGATTCTGTGCCTGCACAAATCAACACTAGTAGCTTTCCGGAGCTCAGAATCTCCTCTTCTGCCTCTCTGTGATGGGGATTGGACAAGTACCTCTCTACAACAGAAGCTAAGCCCTTGCTACAGAAAGTCAGTTATTCAGGCTTTTAGTGCCAAGTACAAAAAAACAATAAGGATCATATTGCCTGAAACCAACCAATTTGCAGCCAAACACAAACACAAATAGCCAAAGCCAACCAACAAATCAACAAGGTTGGATACAATCGAACAATACATAAAAAGGTACAGTTGTGTAAATAAACTTACTATAACAGCAAGTGTTTGAATGATCACTGCTACAGTAGCCTTAGATATATGGATTATATACTGCCAGATATACAACAGATGGCCAGCTTCCATAGCTTCAGAGCACCTTTCACACACATAAAAACTGTCAGGGAGCTTGAGCTGAGCTAACTAAAAACATGTTTGGATGCAAAGCCCTTCAGAACTTTCCTGTCAACAAGAGGCAGGGAGGCTGAGCCATGAAAAGACAAAACTAGGCACAACAAAAAATAAATGTCCACACCCTGCCATTAAAAACACTCCAAAAAATAAGGAGGGTGGAGGAAGGAAGTGGTTACTGCAGCAGTGATCATTCAAACATCTACTATTATGGTAAATTTACTTATACAACTGTACTGTGTTCATTATATTGATCACTGCTGCAGTACCCTTAGCTATATGGGTAGATTACCCTAGCTAACTGCATTTGGAAGGTGGGAGGAGAAGAGTCCAGGAACCCTTGGAGAATGGCCTTAGCAAAGCCTGATCTCAGTCTAGGAGGAGGAATCAAGCTTACTATAGTGCTTTGTAAAAGTATGTACAGAGAACTAAGTAGCAGCTTCTAGAATACTTCTACAATCCAACAATTTCCAAAAAGTCACAGATGAAGCCAAGGCCCTGTTAAGTGGGCCTTGACCCTGCATGGAATAGTTTTCTTATAGTGAGTATAGCAAAAGGTAATAGCCTTCGACAACTATTAGGAAATAGTCTGTTTTGTCAGGTTGACCCTTCCTCTTACCTTCACAAGAAATTAATAATTGATCTGAAGCTGTGAAAGATTTAGTTCTAGTTGTCTGTGGACATCCAAGGTATGTAGCATCCTTTCCCCTTTATTTTTAAGTTCAGGAAAGAAAATGGGACATGGATGATTTGGCTTGAAGAAAACTCAGATAAAACATTACTCATAAAAGAAGGATTAGGACTCAAAGAAACCCTGTCCGTATAGAAAATGAGATAGCGTTGACTCACCATAAGAGTTTGCAACTCAGACATCCATCTTCCAGAGTTCAGAGCAATCAGTAAAAGTGTTTTCCATATTAAGAACCTCATGTCAGCCAGGTTAACTGGTTTAGATCAAGCGTTAGATTCATTAACACAAAATTAAGATGCCAAGGAGGGGCCACCAGTTTTCTTGGAGGCCTCTTATGCCAAACTCCTTGCAAAAACATTTTGACATGAGACTGCATTGAAAGAGGTGGATACCTGGTCAGACATGGTGAAATGGCCAATAAATGAACCTTGATATGGGAATAAGAAAGGCCATAGGATTGTAATTCACACAAATACCGTAAAACCAGAGAATAACTAGCCCTAAATGGGTGCTGGTTATGTTGTTGGTGCCAACTAGAAAGCCTTTTCCATTTGTTAACATATGATTTCACAGTGTCAGGCTTTCTTGCCTTCAATAGTACCTGCTGTACGTCCTCGGTATACAGGTTCCTAAAAGGAATTAAGACCCTATCATCCAGGCAGTCAAATTAAGTTAATTGATGTTGGGGTGTACCAAACACCCCTGTTCTTGTGTGAGTAGATCCAGTCTGTGAGGAAGCTTGTGGTAATTATGCCTGGCCATGGATGGGAATGTTCTTGTATGCCTTTCCACCCTTTTCACTGATATTCAAGGTTCTTCTAATGATCCAAAAGGACTCCACAGAGATTAATGTGGTGACTCACTTTTGGCCCAATCAACAGTGGTTCTCACTTCATATGAAACTGGCCAAGGGTAATTACTACACTTCCCCACAGACTGGGATTTACTCACACAAAAGACATGGGTTGACTGATACACCCCAACCTGAATGCTTTTTAACTGATGGCCAGGATGATAGAATTTTATCTTTTAGTCACCTTTTTTCTGAGGATGTACAGCAGGGTACTGAAGAATGCTAAAAAAGCTGATATAAGAATCAATCATACATGTGTAAATGGAAAAGATTTTCTAGCTGGTGCCATTCCAAGGACCAGTACCCTTTTAAGGGTGAGGTGCCCTCTGGTTCTTGAACTGTTCTCTGCCTTTCTTACTTCTCTATCAAGTTTCATTTGTCATTCATTTCTGTCCTTCTGCCCTTGACCCCCCCCCACACACACACAGACACACACACACACTTACTTTCTTCTGTGCCCAAGTTAATTACTTTTTAAAAGGAGATTTATACAACCATACACCTAGAAACCAGGTGACTCCAACTTGGGATGTTAATTTTGTGCTTGAAAAGCTTACTCTTTTTCTGTCTGAACCAGCTCATCAATCTGAATTAAGATTATTAACATGGAAGACTGTTTTACTCATTGCGCCGATGAATTCTACTGGGACAGTATCAGAGTTACAAGCTCTTATAACCCTTTCTAATCTTTCATAAGGACAGAGTTTCTTTGAGAACAAATCTTTTTATGCCTAAAGTGGTGTCACAGTTTACCTTGAGACAGCCTATTAATCTCACAGTCCTTTTTCCTGACCCCTAAAACAAGGGAGAAAACATTCTTCATATTGCTAATGTCCACAGGCAGCTCAGATATACTTAGACAAAACACAATCCACAGGAAAGATGATCAGCTGTTTGTCTCTTATGAATGTAAGAGGAAAGGACAACCAGTCTTTAGACAGATTATCTAGATGATTGTTGCATGTCTCTTTTTGTTACACTCACCATAATAAGCCACTTCCAGGCAAGGTTAGGGCTCATTTTACTAGGGCTTTGGCTTCTTCAGTAGCCTTCTAGAAAGGAAAGGAATCTAGAACTATACTGGAGGCAGAAACTTGGTTCTCTGCACATACCTTTAAAAAGCATGACAAACCAGTTTCCTTTTCTAGGTACAGAACAAGCTCTGCTGGAACCATTCTTTGAAGGCTTCTGGACTCGATTTACTTTCTCCTCCCATCTTAGTTTCTAAGCTATGGTTGTTGTTGTGTCTTTCGGCTTTTCCCGGTTAGGGGTCGCCACAGCGGAACTCCTGTCCTCTAATGATTGGCAGTAGATTTTTACGTGCCGAGTTGCCAGCTCTGACGCACAACCTTCAATGAAGGTACGCCCATTCACGCATGTCTCCACACAGAAGACGCTCTAGCTGAGAATCGAACAGGACAACGTCTTACTGTGAGGCGACAACGCTACCGCAGCACCACCACCGCAGTCAATTTCTAAGCTATGGTAATGTACCTAAATAGCCTAAGTTACTGCAACAGTGATCTAATGTTGAACATGGTACGACTGTGTAAGTAAACTTACCTTAACAACAGATGTTCTTACAGGTCACTCTTGCAGTAGCTGCCCCCCACATCTCCCTTTGTTTTGGTGTTTTTGTATTGCCAAGATGTGGATATACATGCCCTCATGTATATATTTACCCTTGTGTTACATTTCCGTGTATTTTTCCTTTCAGGGCTATTACCTCCCTTCATGGGGCAAGAAAGCAATGAGATTTTAGAGTCCTGTTTTTTATATGAAGCTCCTTGTGTGTTCAGTCAGAGTGGAGGGTGCCCTTAAGCTCTGAAAATCTTTCCAGGGGCAGTGGTTAATACTCAAATAGTTTATACTACTGCAATAGTGATCTATTAGAGCATCTACTGTCCTGGTAAGTTTACCTACACAATTGAGCTCTCCATTCCTTAGGAAGCTGAGGCTTGAGTTGCTTTCTTTGCTGCCTGTTTAGTGCACAGTCCGGTACCAAGATGAAAGGTCAGCCTACTTGCTTGGCATCCTTAGGGAGTGTAGCAACTGTCTTATACTCACAGATAATGAACTCTTACTCAACACCATAAATTTAGTTTGTGAGAGATATTTAACAAATACACAGGCCTCACTCTCACACAAAAAAAAAACACTGACTGAGCAACACACAAGTCACCTGCTATGCCAACCCACACAAAAACTCCTAGACCCATGAGGATAGGTCTCAGTGAAAATCCAGCACCTCATCACCTTCAGCACACATTCAGCAAAAAGTGACCAAACGTTAAACCATCTCAAATCCAGTATACCAGACCACTCTCCAAACAGAAATATTTTAATGATTAGTGAGTCTATAGTCAGGCACACTCATTCTCATCCCACTGTGCTAGACAAAGACAGGGCAGCTGTAAGTTGTCTTTCAGATGCCATTATCTCTGACATCTCAAGGACTCTTTAAAACCCTTTCACCTAAAAATATGACTATGTATGGGTGGCGGTTCATATGGAGGTGAATGACTTGAGATGCAAAGCTCTGAGAATATGCAGAAAGACATGCCGAAACTCTCCTTCTCCAAAAACACTGCCAAAGTACAAAAAAAAAAAAAAAAAAAAGATAATTGGCTTAATAGCTGGCATCATTCCCGGCAGAGCCAGTGTGGGTCATAATGGGATGAGACGCAATCTTTCTTGCTTTGCAAGGAATGGCCTGCACCTCTGTTTCCAGGACTTCTGCATACTGTCTAAACCCCTTGACACCCCCATGGTGCCTTTTTTATGCAGAGTCCAGATAATGGACATCCCAAAGTAACTAGCATATTAAATCCAAAACAAGATCACAATAAAGTGGCTCTGAGCATTGCCAGAAGTCTCAACAACAAACTGCCCGACCGTGAGGATCTCCTGCATTTGGAAAGTACAGTTTTGTACCTACCATAAATGTAGATGTTTGAGTGTCTTCATTGCAGCAGTCATTACACTTGGGTTATCCTTCCGTCAGGCAGTCCCGCAGTCAGCCAGAGTTCCAAAGTCTTGGTCCGGCGTCGGTTGCTGTTGCCTCCTCCCCGACGTCAGTGCGTCAGGGTTATACAAGAAGCAGCCAACGCCATTTTCTTCAGTTTTACTTGCCCCAGATGTCAGGTGTCCCCAAAAAGATAGGCAATACATATTGCTTACACAACATACAGTAAGGTAAAAACAAAACCTTCAATAACCAGAAAAATACACCACATAGGTAGTAAAGTGTAGAAAGTTATAGAAAAGACCCAGCTAAGAAAGAGGGGGATGGTGGGAGGGTAACCAGGGCTGCAGCAGTGAAGACACTCGAACATCTACATTTATGGTAGGTACAAAACTGTACTATGTTCGTGTTTCACTGCTGCAGTCATTACACTTGGGTAGAATCCCAAAGCTGAGTTAGGGTGGCTGGTTCTATAGAGGATTAGGTGTGGCTATGAGGCCCTGCAGCACTGCAGTGGCAAAGCCAGCTCTGGATCTGGAGTAAAGAGGCAAGTGATGATGCTTGGTAAAGGTGTGCACTGAACTCCAAGTTGCAGCTTCCAAAATGTCTTTGGTAGGTACTCCTCTAAGATAGGCAGTAGAAGTTGCAGTTGCCCTGGTGGAATGTGGTCTAATGTTAGATGGTACAGGTTTTCCATGAAGTGTGTAGCAGAACCGGATACATTGTCCTATCCACTTTGAAATGGTCTGCTTTGAAATAGCCTTTCCCTGTGATCTTCAGCATAAGATACAAACAATTGCTCAGTTTTTCTGAAAGCTTTTGTTTTGTCCAAATAGAAGCGTAATTGCCTGTGTATGTCCAAAGAATGTAGAATTCTCTCCCCTTTATTCTGTGGATTCGGATAAAATGTTGGCAAGTGAATAGCTTGGTTAAGAGCTACACTGGATACCACCTTAGGCATAAATGAAGGGTTTGTTCTTAAGGAAACCCTGTCTTGGTGGAAAATGATGAAAGGCTCCACTGCCATTAGTGCCTGTAGTTCTGAGACTCTTCGTGCTGAGGTTATTGCCAATAGCAGGGCAGTTTTCCATGATATATATTTTAATTCTGCTGAATTGGCTGGCTCAAAAGGAGGTAAAGTGAGTTTTTCCAAGACAAAATTGAGGTCCTAAGTAGGAATTGGTGCTCTTCGGGGCAGTCTTATGTTTTTAGCCCCTCTGAGGTACTGCTTTAGCAATGGATGAGAGAAAATAGGAGGATCTGTGTTGTAATGAGCCGAAATGGCAGAAGCGTGGATCTTAATGGATGAGAAAGATAGTCCTTTGTCCAGCATCTCAGTTAAGTATTGTAGTATCTGAGGAATGTTAGGGACAAGAGGGTCAAGGCTTTGAGCCTGGTTCCAGGCACAGAATCTCTTCCACTTTTCTGAGTAAGATTTCCTGGTGCTAGGCCTCCTGGCCTCCAAAATGACATCCATAACAGCTTTAGATAGAAGTGTTGTCTGTTTGGCTAATGAATCTGCCATGCAGCCAGGGATAAGGTTTTTAGCTGACTGTGCAGGATCTGATGGTTTTGTTGAGTCAGAAGGTGTGGAATTTGAGGCAAAATACAAGGTGGGTCTTCAGCTAAGTTCTTTAAGATTGCTCCAGACTGGCCACGCCAGCATTGGTACCCAATCAGAATCATCTGTGGTTTGTCTTGTCTGGCTTTTAGGAGTACCTTTGAAAGAAGAGGCAGTGGTGGGAAAGCATAAACGTTTAGGCTTTTCCAGCTGAACGAAAGAGCATCCACTTTCCATGCTTGTGTGAGATAAGTCCTTGTGCAGAATTTGTGTAGTTGGCAATTCAGTGGGGAGGCAAAGAGATCTATGTCCGGGCACCCCCATTTTTGCATTATCATGCTGAAAACTTGTGGATTTAATTTCCACTCGTGAGGATCCATGATGTTTCTGCTTAGGTCGTCTGCCAGAGTATTGTTCTTTCCTGGCAGGAATTGTGCTTGCAGATGAACTTGATAAGTTATAGCTGTGTTCCACAAGATCATGGCTTGCCTGCATAGGGGATACGAATGACTGCCCCCTTGCTTGTTTATGTACCACATTACTGTGGTGTTGTCTGTCTTTAATAATAATTGTCCTGGATGCAGAAGGTCCTTGAAAGCTGTTAGGGCATTTTGTACAGCCAACATCTCTTTTTGATTGATGTGAAGATGCATTTGGTCTGTGGTCCATTTGCCCTGAATACATTTTCCTGCCATGTGAGCTCCCCAGGCGTAATCCGAAGCATCTGTTGTTAAAGTCTGCTTGGCTGTGGGAAGAGTGAAAGGCTGACCCTTGTTGAGGTGACATGCCTGTGCCCACCATCGAAACTCCTGTTGTAGGCAGGGAATTAGAGTTATTACTGTTTCCAAGCTGTGAGAGTGTTGACTCCAAACACTTTTTAGGTACCATTGTAATTTCCTCATATGCAGTCTGGCATATGGAATTAGTAGAATGCAGGATGCCATGAATCCCAAGGCCTGCAGAATTTTTCTTGCAGGAAGTTGGGACTTTGTTGCCATCATTTGAAAATACTGAGTCAGCTGTCCTTGTATGTCTGGCGTGAGATACGCCATCTGGGCCGCTGTATTTAAGCTGGCACCCAGGAATATCATCTCTTGTGCGGGCACTAGTTTTTACTTCTTTTCATTTACTGTGCACCCTAGGCAACTTAACAACTTTTTTACAAACGCCAGATGCTTTAGAAGAATGTCCTTGCTCTCCGCTTGAATGAGGTAGTCATCCAGGTATGGATATATTTGAATTCCTTTTTGTCTGCAAAATGCAATTACTGGTGCCAGGCACTTTGTGAAGACCCTGGGCGCAGAAGATAAGCCAAAGGGCAGTGCAGAGAATTGGTAGTGCATTGAACCAGCTATGAATCTGAGGTATCTTCTGCAATTTTGTCTGATAGGGACATGCAGGTATGCCTCTTTGAGGTCCAAAGTAACAAGCCAAGCTTTCTTGCCCAACATGGGAAGGAGCTGCTGTAGTGTCAACATTTTGAATTTCGGAACATCCAGGTAAGTATTTAGAGTGGAAACGTCTAGTATGGGTCTCCAGGCTTTGTCCTTTCTGGGGACCAGGAAGAGTCTTGAGTAAAATCCTTGTCCTTGTTCCTGCTGTGGTACTTTTTGAATAGCTCTCATGTCCAAGAGGGCTGTAATTTGTTTTTGTGCCTCTGCCCATTGATTGTGTGGCAGTTCTGGCATACCTTTTAGCCTTGGTAAAGTGTGAAAGTGGAACTTGTAACCTTGAGACACAATATTTAGCACCCATTTGTCTTGGGTGATTGCTTGCCACTTTTGTGAAAAAAGAGCTAGTTTCCCCCCTAAGGGAGCTGCCAAAAGGGAAGAGTTTGGCATTGGAAGGGGGAAGTCATTGGGACTGTTTCCTGTAAGGTTGTTACTTGTCCTCACCTCCTTTTGGGGTTGAAGCACCCCACTGTCGTGGTCTGTAAGAGCCTTGGGGCTGAGATCTGCCTCTTGGGCATCTTTATCTGCCTCTTTGTGGTCTGTCTGATACTGGAAAGGACCATTTTTTTGTAGGCCAATTCCTGCTAAATCTTGGTGGCTGTACCTGTAAGAAATCCTTCACTGTTTGCGAGAATTTTGCCTTATCCTACATTTTCTTCAATACCTCCTCTGCCTTAACACCAAATAAAATATCTTGCTGTAAAGGAGCATCCAATAATTTTGCCTTAACATGATGCGGTAAGCTTTGTTCCTTTAACCAAGCATGCCTTTGAATCACAGATCCTGTAACTGCTGCTCTACAAGAAGCATCTAATGAGTCAAAACCACATTGCAAAGTATGCTTTCCCACTTGTTCAGCTGCATGCAATAAATCCTGCATTTCCTTAAAATCAGGTTGTTCTGCACTTGTACTCATTTTCTGTTTTAACCGAGACAGTAAATATTGTTGATATTTAAGCATGTGAAATTGGCAGTTTAAAGCCCTTACTGCTAAAGTTGCAGAGGTGTAAACTTTCTTCCCCCACCTGTCTAATGCTCTAGAGTCCCTGTCAGAGGGAACTGGATTTTTAGCCGTGGAGGCCTTTATCCCTTTGGGACCCTGGGAAATAGTTTCTGGGTCAGCAGCAGGGTTTTTATAAAGAAATTTGTGAGAGTCAGGTACTCTCTAGTACCTGTCTGGCTTGACTGGAGCAGAGGGTAAAGAATCTGGATTTAAACTGGATTCTGAGAACACATCATCCACAATATCCAGCACTGGTGGAATAACAAGGGGCCTGTGCTGAGGCAATAAAAGAAAGTCTCTGAGCCTTTTCTTGGATTCTGAGTAATCCTGGCCCTCCCAATGTAAATACTCCCTCATGGTATGTAAAGTTTCCCCAAAAGAGTAATCCTCAGGAGGAGAAGCTGTAGGAATTGATTCTTCAGCATCAGAGTCCTCATAAGGGGGTAAAGAGTATCCCTGGTCTGAAGAGGAATCAGAATATATTGAAACCTGGTCAGAGGAATCATAGTCTGTATCCTGCCTAGGCCCTTTATCAGGAGGGGGATGGGAACCCCTGATCAGAGTAATTAAGTCTTCGGCCATTTTGAGCATCTGTTTTTTAGGCATTGAGGCCTGTCCAGGTGAATACTGTACTTGCTTCATTGTCTTTAATGTTGTTTTAGACTTAGCTGTAGATGCAATGGTAAGTTGTGAAGGTCTGAAAACACCCTCAGAAGCCGATGCCTGCTCAGCGACTCCGTACCCATCTGAAGGGTTAGTCTCCGTAGGCCCAACACCTTGAGTATCCAGAGGCCTAGGCAACTCCATGTGGGAGTCAGTCGCAGCCTGCGGCTCTGAAGTAGTGGGTGTCAGGGGCTGCGAAAGCGCCTCACTGAGAACCGGTGACTGGCCTAGAAGAGGCTTCGTTGTCAGTTTTGGGCCTAGGATGCCTGTCCTTATCCTTGTGTTTTTTGTGAATTACAGTTGCCGGTTGTTCCGACGGCATGATATAAATAAACCTTCGGCCAAAGAAATGGCGAGCAAAATCAAACCGGCGTTTAATAGTGCGTTTGTTGAATCTAGCACAAAACTGGCAACTAGTGACGTCGTGATCTGGGCCTAGGCATGGAATACAGTAAGAATGAAAATCCTTATGAGGTATTTGCTTCCCACAAGAAATACAATTATTAACTTTTACTGACATCTGTTTGAGGCAAGAAAAGTCACCCCAATGGGGTACTTAGCTTTATTGAAGACTTCGGATCTGAAAATCGAAATTGATATCTCAGGAGACGGCCAACCAGCACTTGCGAACTGCTTTTGCTTCGGGCACCGCACGGCAAGAAAGACTGAAGAAAATGGCGTTGGCTGCTTCTTATATGCCCCTGACGCACTGACGTCAGGGAGGAGGCAACAGCAACCGACGCCGGACCAAGACTTTGGAACTCTGGCCGACTGCGGGACCGCCTGACGGCAGGATAACCCAAGTGTAATGACTGCAGCAGTGAAACACAATGAACATCACACCCATATCTGTGTACTTACTGAAACTTTGTTTACATGCTCAAAACTCCAAACCTGAGTTTTCTGCCTAATATGACTTCAGACCCGACAGCAACTGTGGTGGTGTCTCTACTTGTTAGAGACCATATTACCCCTAGACACAAGTCACTGAACTTCAAATCACACTAAACAGGACAAACCATCAGTCTATAGCATACACAGGACACGTTTTATTTCCACTGACAATCCGTGTAAGGTTCCTAAACATACTTGTTAAACCCACTGTAAACAAGAACTCCATCATTTTGGGAAGAGTTTAACTTCTCCTCAATAAACTGGAGTACCTACACTTCTTCAATGCAGGATATACACAAAATTTCTTAGATTTAATAAACAAAAACTGCCTGGATCAGATTATTCCCAAACCCATTAGAGGACACAATACTACTGACCTGGTTCTTAAGAATATGGCTTCTTTGTGTAGCCCTCTCCTGGTACTGGTTTCCTTGGTCAAGTCAGATCACAAACTAGTTATCTTCATCTTCCAAATCTCAAAACTCAATGAAACTAGTAACTCAGAATTCAGGGATTTCAAGCATACTAATCTCATTAAATTCTACAAAAATGTTTCAAAATTCACTTATAGCAGCTTCACCCCAGATGTAGCCACAACAGGTAGTCTCACAAAGGACTTGTATGCCCACTTAGAAAAGTGTAAAAATAGCTGCCCCAACCAGATCTAAATATAATGGAAATTTTAAAAATCTCACCACCCTGATGGTCCACCAACATATATAAATGCAACAATAAAAGAAAAGTATACAAATGAACAAAAAGACCCACACATAAGCATAATGTCAAAAACTTGACTACAGACTTTAAAATACTGCCAGGTCTGCTACAGAATAAAGCAAATTCTTTAGGGTCACCAGAGGCAGCTCGTTCATTTACACATCCCATCACAAATAGGACTTATAGGTTGAATAATTATGCGGACTGCAACAGCAAGAATTTGATATACCTGGCCAGCTGTACTAGCTGTCAGGGTTTTTATGCTGGCAAGATAAATAGATGCTTCAAGGAACGGATTCTCCATCATTTAAGCGACATAAGAAATAAGAATAAAAATAATGCACTCTCACAAAAAATAACATCAAATCCAGGGCACAATTTTTATTTCATGGCATTGGAATTATTACAGAATGACTTGAGAGGTGGAGATATTGTAAATAAAACAGAAATAAAAGAGACAAGGTGGATAGCTGACTTGCAAGCTAACCAATCCCCGGGACTGAATGGTATAATCCCATTGAAGCCTATACTGTGGGGGCAGCAGCTGCAAAGATGACATTTCATTGGTTGGCCACATTTTGAAAAAGAGGAAGTGATTACCTGTTATTTAGGATCTGAAGAAGGCCTTAAAAGACTGAATGTGCTCATCCAGGATTTTAATTTTTATTATTTTTTATAGTGTTTTAAAAATAAACCTTCTCTGTGATGGCATATTATCTTTTTGATTTAGGTCTACTAAAGCAGACCATGAACTTAGGTTAGCATCTGAAGATAAAGGCAATTACAAATCTTTTATAGTAAAAAATTAAGTTATAATACCCAGCATAGATTTAAATTTATTCATAATGGCACCACCTACTCTGATCCAATAGATACTGCCAATATATTAGCAAACAAATTTAATGTGAATTTTACCCCGGAAATGACTACCCAAAGCTCAATTATCCCTGAATCTCTGAGGCTCCCTGTTATGACTAAAGAAAATGTACTGAAAAGTGCTATCCAAGACTAAAAATACTTCCTCTATGGGACATGACAATATATCTGGCTGTTTAACAAACATTAAAAAGTTAGTCCTGGCAGTGCTACTCCTTAAACTATTAACCTGAATTTAGCCACTGGCTTTGTCCCCTGAGGTTTGGTGCACAGAAGTAGCGATGCCATTTCACAAGGGTGATCCCAGAAATTACAGGCTCATCAACCTCAAGCCCCGTATGCAAAGCCATGGAATATACTGTAACGGATTTCATAGACTAGGATATTAAAAATATCGTCAAGCTAGACAATTTGGCTTTGTCGATGATAGCTCATGTCTGATCAATCTGGTTAACTTTTTCAAAAGGGTTACACAGGCTGCTGATAACAGTCATGCTGTCTACACAGCGTACCCTGACCTGACCGAGGCATTTGACACTGTCCCCCATATTTGCACAATCAGTAAGCTAAATGCACTTGCTCAGATTTGTATGTAGAAAGATTGATAAGAAACTGGCTAAAAGACATAACTTAGACTGTACAGGTAGCAAGTACCTTATCAGAGAGTATGAGGGTGATCAGTGGTGTCCTACAGGGCTCAGTACTGACACCTCTTTTGCTCAGCATTTACTTTTCTAATCTCCAGAGTATGAACAAAAACGTCTGCGTAACCCAAGTTTAATTGAACAAGTAATTTGATTATTTTATAAGGGGCAAATGCTCTGGCTTTTTGTATTTGCCTAAAGAAGAGTAAAGCAAAAACAAGTTTGCATTGTGTATGGTATTTCTTCGATTAAAGGTTTACTTTATGAGCATCATGCTTGCAGGCACATTTTTTTTTTTTTCTTCATTTGGTACTTGTATTTTGCTCTTTGACTTGCTTGTGAGCTCTTGTTGGACTTGTTGCAACTGCAGTACATAAAAAAAAAAAAAAAAAACACATGGCCACAAAGATGACATCTAAAATCTGCATAGTAGGCACTGGACCAAGAACCGAGCACACTAAGACAATAACATTAACTTCCGCACCATTGTGCCACAAACTTCTGGAAGAAAAACAGCACAGCAAAAAACAAGAGAGAGAAGAAGTAAAAGTGTGCAGTTTAGTTATTTGATGCTTGATGACAGTGTGAGGGGGTAGATCTAGTACAGACCATATTCACCCCTAATGAACCCCACTTACTTGTACGAGTCTTCTGAGCCTTGTTGTTCTTGTGGAGCAAAGTCTTTTCAGTGACTTCAGTCTTTGGTGCTTGAACGTCTTGCAGTGTGTAGTCAACTTCAGGCTGAGACTATAAAGAAATCATGAAGTTAGGTACAAATTGACAAGAAAAAGTAAGCAATCAGTTCAGTTTAACAAAAATGTGAGAACATGCTAAAAATATGAATCTCTGTGCTATATTATACATTTTATATGATTTTTGTTTTGTTTAGATGTGTGCACATTAACAATATATAAAGCAGAACATTTCTAAGTATCCACGAATTAGTGGTACAACTCCAATCACAAATTTTTAACTATATACATATGCAGGGCCGGATTTAGATGAAAAGAGGCCCTAGGCTATTCCACTTATGAGGCCCTTTCACCTCCCATTTTTAAGTTTGTAAATTACATGAGAGATAATAAAATACATCATTACTGTGATATATATCAATATGTTAAATGAAACATGTTGTGATTGGTACTAACCTTTACAAAAAATGTGGCACGGATAATAAATAAAACACTTATTTGGACATTTATTCTCAGCACCATATATAGTACTTGTAACAATAACTAATCAAACATAACACACAATATTTACAAAGAAACAAAATTCAAATAATGAAAATCTTTGACTACGAAAATAAAATACGCAATAAAAATTATCAAATTTTCTATCAAATTAAATTAAATATATTCAATACATTGAAGATTAAACCAAATTCAATTCAAATAAATTTATTTCATAATAATTCACATTTAAAGTTTAAGTATGAATTATTATGAATTTTAAGTCTTAAACTAAACCAAAAATGGAACTTTATTCAAACAAAATCCAGATCACAAAAAAGAAAATATCAAATTGTATATCATATTAAATTTTATGTTAATAGTTATTTTATTTAAGAACTGATTCAATCCAAGTATACATTTAAAACGAAATAGTAGATTAGAAGAATTTCTTTCTAAACTTTTTCACGCAGAATTCTTCTATAAGTTCATCAAAATCTATTTTTCTGAAGGTCTCATTTTCGATGCACAAAATACTCAATGAAGACAACCTCGTCTGGGTCATTGCGCTTCTTAATTGATTTTTGATATTTTTAAGTCTTGAAAATGACCTTTCTCCAGTACAATTAGTGACTATTAAACTGAGAAACAGCCGTAAGATTGATTCCACATTGGGGAAGGCCACTTGAATATTTTCTTTGAATATTATTTGATACAAGTCTGTATGCGACAATGTGGAATTTTTTGAAGGCTTATGCGTTTGTCTCACATATGTGTGGAAATGAAATAGTTCTTCAGTAAGATTTTGGTTGACATCTTCTGGGTATTCTTGCATTAACAGCTCAACACCTCTTTGAAGTTCTACCTTTGATAATGTAAAATCGGCAAGAAAGGAAAATATTTTCACTACATCATCATAAACAGAAGCTCTTCTTCCTAAACTTGATTCTAGTGCATCTAATATAGGAATAAATGATTGAATCCTAAATTTATCTCTTGAAGAGAGTTCGTCTAAGGCATCAGGGTCAGATGAATTTTCATAATTCCCTTGCCTTTTACTTCTTATTATCCTTCTGGCAGTTCTATATTCAGTATTTGGCAACGTGTTTTTTGCTTGTTGCTCAAGTGCATCAAAATCTTCCCTAATTCCACGTAAAATATCCAAAAGTGACCTGTACCAATCTGCACAACTACTCAGTAAAATATTCAGGCTTTGAAGAATTTTATTTACTTTTGAAAAATGTCTCAGTATTCGATTCCAGAAATGGAGCATAAACACGAATTCAAATTGTTCCATCTTCTCTAAAAGATTGTTGGCCCTCAATCTAGTATCACCCTTTGTATTATTATCTGAATGTAAATAATTGAGTGCATCGGTGATATCATTGTAATTTTCTAAAATAGCTTCTGTAGCTTTTGCATGTGCCTCCCACCTAGTGTCTGATAAATATTTAGGCACTTTAGAATGAGGTTTCAAATGTTATTTCAGAACTGCCCATCTTTTTGTAGAAGACGAAAAAAAGATATAAACTTCGTTCACAACACCAAATAAATTAACAGCATCAAGGCAACAATCAACAGCTGAACGACCTACTAAATTTAAAGAGTGACCAGCGCATGGAACAAATCTTGCAAACTTGTTTTTTTGATAATTTCTTGCTGCATACCATTGTATCTACCAGCCATATTGGCTGCATTATCATAAGACTGTCCTCAGCATTTTCTGAAATCAATTTCAAGTTCAGTAGTGATATAGTTAAACACTAAATCAGCTATGCTTTCCCCTGAGTGACCTTTTAGCTCAAGGAAAGTTAAAAATCTCTCAGTTGGCAAACCGTCTTCAGGTAACACATATCTAATAATTAAGGTCAACTGATCAGTATGAGATATGTCAGGAGTGGGATCTACTGAAAAGCTAAAATAGACAGTCTTTTTCACTTCCGCCACAATTGTGTCTTTCACTTTATTTGCCATAAGTTGAATAATTTCCTCACATATAGTTTTAGACAGATATGAAGGTTTTCCTGAGCCAGTATTTCCATATCGATCGATATGATCTCTTAAAAATAGATTGAATTTTGCTACTAGTTCTAGAAGACCAAAGTAATTGCCGTTATTTGGAATTCCAAACTTTTCATTGTCTCCTCTAAATAGTAAGCCTCGCTCTGCAAGAGTGCAAATTACAGCGAAAACTCTTTCTATAATGTAACGCCAGCATTGCTGCTCTTTTCTTATTTCTTCCTCTAGCTTTGAAGTTAAAGTTTTCCCTTTTGCTCTTGTTAAGTACGTTAACATAGCATTCCTATGATTTTCCGAATTTTCATGAGTTTGAATGATAGCAGAAAAAAAAAAAGCAGAGAAAAGTAGAGGTAGAAAAGTCTACTTTTCTCTGCTTTTTTTTTCTAATCACATTCCCTCCACCTGTCTTTTCCATTTAGTTCTACTTCCTCTTCCTTCCACTCCTTTTCTCCAATCATACGAACTCCTTCCTCTTCCTTGCTACCCCCTCTTAGTATGGTTTGCTTCTTCACACCATTTTATTCCTTGTGCTCCCCATTGCTACTCCATTTACTATGGTCTGCTTTTTTTACACATTTTATTCCCTGTGCTCCCACTTCTGTTGTACTTTTCTCATTATAATTGCCCTGCATCAGACGGCCCATATTGCCAGTGCCACGCTGTTTATATTTTTTCTTCTAATTTCCAAATTTATTAAACTTTATAACACCACTTAAACAACAAGAAAACTATAAATGAACAGATAACATTTGCATTTTTTAACTTAACACATTATGTTTAACACTGCATTATATTACATAAAATTTTACCCTACTAATATACATTCCTCAACTGTTTGTCCAAATGGGGTGCATATATTTTTCCTGGCTGGTTCATAAGCCAACATTTAAATTTATACACATTTAAACATTTATTTCTGCTTTAACGCTGTGCTTTGTTTTTTTGGTTTTCCAGTATTTGACTTCCCTTGTCCAAACTGGGTACACAAAATTTCCTGGGTAGTAAATATGCCAACATTTAATTATATTTATCTCTTCTTTGATTCTGCATTACGTTTTTTCTCTTTTTTCCAATATTTAACTTCCCCTCCATCACAGACATAGCATTCATTTAGATCTCTCTTTGTTTCAATTCCCTATCTCAAGCTTAGGTACACTTTAGAATTAAGTTTCACTGACAAGAAAAAAGTGGCCTGCAAGTTACAAGAGGTCCTATTCTGGTGAATTATTTTACCTTGCTACTGTCTGCTCCCTTTGTGCCACACTTTCCTTTTCTCCAAGTGTCTCCACAAACTTCTCCCTTTAAGACCTTGCTTTTCGGCCAACTACAAATATGAGAGAATATCACTCACCTCCTGCAAATATGGCTGCACCATAAACGTCCATTGCTTTCTTTGCTACCAGTACTATAATGAACACCATAGAGTTTGCATCCAAAGTAAAAAAAGCTTCCTTTCTAATCCTAATAATATTTTTTAATTTATATTTATATATTTCAAAAGGATTTCACTTCTTTTTCTAGGTTTGGTATTCGAGTTGTAGATTTTTGCTAGGCCTTATAGTTTGAAAATATATGTCCCCAAGTGACTTGTACTTGATCTTCACACATCAAGCATATTCCCGAAGTAGCTGGGAACATATGTAAAATCTTTGGCAGGATATAGCAATACATATGTAGATATTTCCATGCAAAAATTCTAAATCGTCTACCATTTGTTGCATACCTAGTTAGGCAACATATCTTTAACCAATCCTCATACAAGATTTTCTCATCCAATTCTTTTTCCTGGTTCACCTTCCATTCTAACATTGGTGATTTAAGAATAAATTGGTGCTGCCTAAAAGTTTCACTTGTCTTTTTCTCTTGATGATCCCTCTACTTTCTGTATACATCTGGACTGTGTGCAGCTGAAGTTTTCTAACAGTTATCAAACAATCATTCTAACCTCAGTACCTCATTCAAATTATATTTTCTCTTGGCTGTTTCCCAATTCATCCATGTATTCTCCTCCCTTATCTGGTCCCAATATCGAACTAATGTTGTTTTGACTTGTCAAATCCTGCCTGCCTGCCCCTCTGTCTCCCTATTCAAAGTGTTACCTATCGATAGTATATAGCCAAGCCCATGCTATCACTGATTTATACTTTAAAGATCCCATAACTGTTGTAAATAAAATCTTGAAGAAATCTTCTAGTATCCTGGAGTTAGGAATGCTATCTTTTGAAAAGATCTCATTTAAAGACAGCTATTAGCATTTCATACAAGCATTTCTCTGCCCTCTTCCAACTCTTTACTAGTAAACTGTCTGATACTGGGGTTTTACCTTGCTTTAAGTTTAGTTACCACTTCTCTAACCTTATCTACCACACATGGTTTCATTAACCCTTCTGCCTGCTCAGGAGGTTCAGTTTTGCTTATTTTGTATTTGTGACAGGGCTTATAATTTTTTCATACAGGCCTCTCCTAAAGTTTGAATTTTCTTCCTGTGTATTCTGTCAGCTTATTGTCTTCATGACTTAACCTGTGTGTCACACCCTGCTTGTGTTCACCCCATAATTATTATGCTTGTGTGACTACTGTTTCTTATACTCTACCTAATACTGTGATATACTGCCATGAATATTTTGAGATCTGATGTTGTTCGTCTTTCCACAATCCTTGACTGTGGGCTCGATTCCAAGTGTCAGAACTGACTTGGCCATCATTCCAGCTCGCATCTTCCAAAAACTCTCAAGCTAGGCTCTACCCAGAATGCTCCTCACCAAAAAACCTCAGATCTCATTTGCCGCTTCATAGTGCCAGACGTACTCAACGACAAAGTGAAAAGCCACCAGCTGGAGATGAAATAAATTTATTTTGTACAAAAACAAGTCTAATGAAGTTTAATATCAATTAAACGAAAGCGCTTACATTACTTTTATTTGTGTTCTTGTAAATTTCGAAGTTCGTTTCTTGTTTTTGTACAAAATAAATTTATTTAGTCTCCAGCTGGTGGCTTTTCGCTTTGTCGTGGAGTACAATTTTGAGTCATAGTGCCAGATGTGTTCATTCTACCTCTCGAGCTTTGGCATTTCTTATAGCTGTAAGTTAGTTTTTTTCTTATTATCTAACATTTAAATTCTGTTCCTTGCTTCTATCTTTGCTACCCGCTCCTCTATTTTTTCCTAGCTATGTACGCGAGTGTGTTTTTTTTACCCTCTCCCTTACTGTTAGGTAGTCTGAGGTACCATCACTGGTACTTATCCCTCCCTTTTACTTTCGGGTAACCCTGTTTACCATCGTTGGTATTTACCTTCTTGCCTTTCCTCAAAAAAAACAAAAAATCTCTCTTTTAGTCCATCTGTGACAGTGTGTGTTTTTTTGTGCGTCTCAGGTGGCCTTGTTTTCTTCATGGCTGACAAACCCTCTAAAGGCACCTCTGGTTTTAAGAGGTATCAGAAATGTGAGAGAAAAATGCCAAACTCAGATGGGCACACTTTTTATGTGTATTGTCTTGGTGCTGTCCATCTTCAGGAAGACTGTGCCATCTGTCACGGGTTCAGTGCTAGAAACCTTAGAGCACAAAAATAAGGTTATTCTTAAAAGACTTTTGAAATCTGATTTTGAAAAGGCCATCTCTGAAAACAGAAGCCAGTCCCTCTTCCTCGTCATTGTCCTCTTCAAATCCTAAAAAGCGCTCTAATTTGGTTCTGACAGCTTCCTCAGAACCACCTTGAAAATTGATCAAGTCTCTTCGACACCGGTGGGAAAGGATAATCTTGCCTCGACACAGACCTCTTCAGCACATGTATCGATGCAAACAACTCTCCCATCGGAACCAAAGGTTCAGTCAGTACCAAAGGAGCCTAAGACGATAATTTTACCACAGACATCCGATTCAGCCTCGAACGACCCATTTGCAGACTGTCGTCTGAGTCCTTTTATAGACACAGAGCCTCCAAGGTCTCCATCAGCCTCCTCTAATTAGTCCACCAACAACCTTTCAGAGTCAGACATTATGAGACTGGTGGATCAGTTCCTGATGGCGAGGGGATTACCTTTATCCTCGGTTCCCAGCCTTGTTAGCTCTGGAACCTTGCCTTCTTCTACACCCATGCGAATTCCTCCTTCAACTCCAGCCGAGATTTCGGATCTCTTGATGCCGACCATCTCAGCTTCGACTATTTTGGTGCCAGTCAGAGCTCCTTCTCTAGCACCGATAGTTACCCTAAGCTCTTCCGGTTTGCTGGAACTGGAGATCTCCCGGGGTTGGAGCTTTGCGGCTGGTTCTGAGGGGCAGAGTTAGACTCTGATACTTTCAGAGCCCTCCATTCTCCTTGTGGCATCGGCATATGTAAGTTCGACCCTGGCTTCCACTTCGGAGGTGGCTTCCTTGGTGGGGGGTGGGACTTCGGTTCCAATGGAATCTATTTCGGTTCTGGGCTCCCATCCCTCTATGGGGGGGGGGGCTGCCTTCCAGGCTATGGAGAGGGCCTTGTTCATTGCGGACAGTCTATGCCTTCCCTGTCAGGCCAAACAACTTGTCCATCCCCTCGTCCAGAGCTTCCCCCAGTCTCTTTCCTGGGACAGAGGGCACAAAAGCCTCAGGAGCGAATCATCTTCGAATACCTCTGCAGAACACCCCACCGAAGAGGTACCTTAGAAGAAAAAGTGCAAGAGGAAGTACTTGGACTCCCCTGAAGAGTCCTTCACAGAAGATACCGATTTCGATGAAGGGAAGGTTCCTCACGTCAATCCCTAAAGATTTTTCCTTCCAGGACATCCTAGAAATCCTGAAACACAGGGGTGGCTGGACTACATTCCAACCTCCCACAGAGGAACTGGTATAACTACAGGTTTTTCACGCCCAGCCCTCTACTTCTTGGGTCTCTCCGCCTGCTGACGATCTTATTAAACTGATCACCCAGCTGGCATGGAAAATTCCTGACTCTATCGAGCCAATACCCAAGAGGCCTGACCGGATACTCTTTGCCCCAAAAGATAAGCAACACTGGACCAAGGGTATTCCTGTAGATGCTATGGTGGCAGCAGCAGCCACTAAAAAGGAACTTGCCAAGGAATGTCCTAACATCCATCCTCCTAACAAGGAGCCTAGGATGACAGACAGATTTGGGAAGCACATATACGCTTCATCGGCCTTCTCTCTCAGGTCCTTGAATTATATGGTGCATTTTACCAGGCTTCAAAGCGATCTGATTAAAGAACTTCCGGATACTCTTACAGGAGCAATACCAGAAGGGGTTCGAGAAAAGGTTACTTCTCAGCTCGCCAACCTTGAATCTATTTCCAATTTGTCCATGAGGCTAACTGCCTATGCTGCCAAAGGGATGACAAGACCAGCAGGTTCAGGTGTTGCCATCAGGAAACGCACCTGGATGGGCTTATGTGACTTGATGGAGCCATTTAAGTCTTTTTTCATCAAGACTCCTTTTGACGGATCATCCGTGTTTGGCCCCAAAGTTAGAGACTCTAGCCAGATGTGAGAAAGATGGCAAGACCCTTTCTGCTGTGGGGGTATGCTTCTCCACTCCTCAACGGTCCTATTCAGGAACCAGAGAACTGCGAGGCTAGGGTTCAAAAAGACCCAAGGACCTTTCCAGGACTCGCATGGTAATGACTTTCCCCATGGCAAAGGAGGAAGTAATAATGGAAGACGCCATCCAAGAGAAAAGAACGGACCACAGAACCAGGATTCCAGAGAATCTTTCTCTGGTAACTCCTACCAGCGCTCCTAAAAGGAGGCCCTATTGCCTTCCTCTGGAGGCGGTCGGGGGGACAATTATCTCTGCACCAATCTGCCTTGCTAGAAATGATGACAGACAAATGGGTGCAGGGGATCATTTCCAGAGGTTACAATATTCCCCTTTCAAAGAAACCAAAAAGACCAAGCAGAATCCCAGATGTTCCACCCAGTCACAGGGAGGCACCAGTCTTACAAATTCAAAAACTGCTTAACAAAAGAGTCATCCAAGCAGTCCCACCAGACCAGAGAGGATCCAGAATTTACTCGAAATTCTTTTTAGTGACAAAGAAAATAGGGGACTGGAGACCGATCTTAGAGCTCAGTCCGTTGAACAAATCAGTTCAGCAAACCAAATTCCAGATGGTCTCAGTTCAGTCAATGCTTCCATTCTTGGCAAAAAAAAAAACAATTGGATGTGCTCAATAGATCTTCAGGATGCTCTTCCGGATGCGTATTACCATATAAAAATGGACAAGCACTCCAGAAGACTCCTGTGCTTCTGGCTGGGAGCCAGTCACTATCAGTTCAGAGCACTGCCCTTTGGTCTCAACACAGCCCCCAGGGTGTTTACTAAATGCTAGCATTCGGAGTGTCTCCATAACTAGATGACAAGCTCCCACCAGGCATCAACTCGTAAAGGCATGAGATTGCACTCTTCATCTTAGTTCCAGCTTAGGAATCACTATAAACTACGAAAAATCACATCTGGAACCATCACAACAAATGGAATTAATTGGAGCTATGGCAGACATAGTCATTGGCCCTGCATCACTTTCCCTAGAAAGACTCAAAAGAATCAGATAACAAGTAAGCCAAATCATTTACAGCAAGAAAGTAACAGTGAGACTCATTCTACAAACTCTAGGATCGATGGCAGCCTCCATCACTCTAGTTCCTCTGGCCAAGTACCACATGGGAATTCTTCAATGGCTTCTGGCCTACCAATGGTCCTTAATGAATCAGCCAATGTCCCATCTAATTATATCAATCGTTGCAAGAAGACTTGAGTTGGTGTCTCCATTCCAATGAAATCTTGTTGGGCCATTCCTTTGTTCCTCCTCAATCCCAAGCCATAGTGGGCAGGGACGCATCCCAGATAGGGCGGGGGGTTGCATTTTCTGGGAAAGAGAGCCAAGACACTTGGTCCCAGCTGGAGGCCACCTTGCAAATCAACATTCTAGAGATAAAGGTGGTGCTCTTAGCATTGCAAGCATTTCAGGATACCCTACCTTTCGGAACAATTACTATTCAAACAGACAACATGTCAGCAGTCTGGTATATCAATGAACAGGGGGGAACCAGGTCGTACCCTCTTTGTTGAGAAGCTCTCAGAGTCTGGCAATGGGCAATTTCCCCCAACTGCTCTGGGGAGCTCCAGTGTGATTGCGAACAAGTTGAACAGAACCATCCTCATGCATAATGAGTGGTCTCTCAATCCAGTGCTGGTGGGAAAGATATTCCACCACTGGGGCCAACCTTGCTGCAATCTGTTTGCATCCCCTCTGAACAACAAGTGCAGAAGTTACTTTGCCCTAATCCCGACCCCGGGGAAAACAAGCAGAGATGCTCTCCTTGATGATTGCCCCCCTCCCCCTTCTACTGTATGCCTTTCCCCAGATTCCTCTAACATGTCAGTTTTTAAAGAAAGCCAACAGGCTGGAGAACAAAATAATCCTCATTGCCTTGTTCTGGTTTTGACAAGTCTGGTTTCCCTTCCTTTGGCCTCATCTACTGCAGAAACCCTGGATACTGAACCCAGCTCCAGATCTACTGTCCCACCCGAAGGGAATGGTTCATTTGAAACTTCAGCATCTCAAGCTCACTGCGTGACTTTCCAGTTCCCATGACAGCCAGGCATTCCTACCTCACTTCCCCGGTCCATCACATCATTCTGGGCAACCATAAACCTTCAACTAGAAAATTGCATCATAACAAATGGCTAAAATTTGCTAAACGGTTGCTTGACTTTAATACTGACCCATATGCAGTGCCTATAGATGAAGTTTTACACTTTTTAACCTTACTCTAGGAGTCTGGCTTATCAGCTTCTACTATTCGGGTACATCTTGTTGTGATATCTAACTTCCATATTGGTTTCAACGGCTCATCACTGATGTCACAAACTTTGTAAAGCCTCTTTGAAAGGAACCCTAATGCTCAGGCCTCCATTTAAAGAACCCTCTGCTCCACGGGATTTGCATTTGGTACTGCAGTCTCTCGTTTCTGCCCCCTTTGAACCTTGAGCAACTTCTGACTTAAAAGTTTTTGTCCTGGAAAACCTTATTTTTGATAGCTATCACTTCGGCCAGGGGAATATCAGAAATTCAAGCCTCGTCCTACAAACTCCCCTATTTGATAAGGACAGGGTCTCCCTCAAGACAAATCCATCCTTTTTGCCAAAGGTTGTTTTAGAGTCAAATATTAATTAAACTTTACATCTCCCAGTCTTTTTTCCTAATTTTTCCAGCAAGGGGGAGTACTGTCTACACTTACTAGATGTACACATTTATGTTTTTACAGTCACAGAACAAAAGACATTAGAAAATCAAACCAGCTTTTTATAGCCTTTTCTACAGTTGCTTTAGGGAGTCCAGTGTCTAAGGTTAAGTTGGGGAAATGGCTTAAAGACTGCATCAAAAAGGGGCTCTACCCACCACGACCTGTAAAAGCACATTCAACAAGAGCTGTGTCAGCTTCTGCAGTTTTTCATGCCAGAGCTTCCTTAGATGATATTTGTGCAGTAGCTACATGGGCATCTCCTCATACCTTTATTACTCATTACAAACTGGACCAGATCTCTAGGGGATGTGCATCATTCAGGTCGATGGTGCCCAGGAATATTCTTCCATGAGACCTCCCAAGATTCAGGTAGCTAAGGACTCTGTCTGATAGTTAATGATTATATAAAGATTGACAACAGAAGTTATGTCTTACCATAACGTTCCATCTGTGTTGTCGATCTTCACTAATCCTTGACATTCCCTCCCTCCTTCCCCCGACCTTTAGAACTCTTGGTGGATCAAATATTCCCAAAGATTGGCTTCATAATAAGGACACAGATATGGTCTCTTATATAGTACTTCTTGTCTGTCACTACTGTATGCAAACTCAATCCGAGTTATTTTGGTGAGAAGCATTATGGGTAGAGCCTAGCTCGAGAGTTTCTGGAAGGCACAAGCTGGAATAACAGCAGAGGTGGTTCTGAGGCTTGGAACAGAGCCCACAGTCAAGGATTAGTGAAGATCAACAACACAGATGGAATGTTATGGTAAGACATAACTTCTTTTTTCATACAACTAATTACCTGCATGGTCTTTTCTCCCAGGGCCTGAACTGTGAAAGGGTTCTGCTCAGTCTGACTTCACAGTCAAATACAATACTGATAATAAACCCTTTACCTTAACATCGAAGATAGTTTGCTTCCTCTTTAGTGGAGTTTTTGGTTTGAGTTGGTACTTTCTCAGCTGAGAATACGCACCTATGTTGTACATGCTGCGTCCACCACACAGCAGCTCCTCTGTTAGTCACCTGCGATACCAGGAACTATGACGTTGCAGTACTGATTATCAAGTACAAGGAAGCTACTACATACTACTGCTAATGATGGTAAATGGCATGGCAGTGGGAAGGAATTCAAAAAAGACTGAAAATAAATGCACATCTGGTTGTTATCATCATAAATACCCATCTTTATCTTTAAACTAAGCACTGTACAAAACTTTGAAGTGAACGTAGCAGTAATGCACCACAAACATAAAACATTACATTAAACTCTCAGCTAATACGGATGTAACCATTTCAATTAGAGTGTTAAAGACATCTCCTAAAAAGAGTCTTCTGAGTTACACAATTAAAGCCAAGGAAGTAGGAGCTTCCACAAGAAGGAAACACATTAGGCAAAAGAATGCTTCCAAAAGTTTCCAAATACATCCCAAAAATCACCAGCAGCCACACAGCAGCTGAATAACATGGACAGCAGAAGTTCTTTCAATCAAAAAAAAATCCAGATCATGATAAGTGTTGTACATCTCCTTTTGGCTTTTCCTGGTTAGGGGTCGCCACAGCAGAGCAACGGTCCGCAGAAAGACTGGCAGTGGAGTTTTACAGTGTCAAGCTGCCAGCCCAGTGCTCAACCTTCCACAGAAGGCGCACACACACACACACACACACACACACACACACACACACACACACACACACACACACACACACACACACACACACACACACCCACCTAGGGTCAATTTAGACTGTCCAATCTACCTACAGCATGTCTTTGGGATGTAGGAGGAAACCAAAGCACCCGGAGGAAGCCATATTATCAGAATATTAAATAAAGACCTAACACAGGTGCAGCATGGGGGTGACATGATCATAACAAGTAATCCCAATACAAGGGCATAGCCAGGATTTTTGGATGTCTTTTCAATGGTGCAAAAGGATTAAGCAGATGTCGTATTTAGCCTGACATTTCAAAAAAAGTATAAATTGTGCTGTACTTAGCCTGACAATTGCAGCAAAGGATTAAAGCTCTGAGCTGTTAATGAGCTGCTTCCTCTAGCCAGGATATAGGGGTGATTCTTTCCACCTTCATTTACCTAGTGTGTCATTTTGGGCAGGTCACTTAACCACTTAGTGTTCACAGGTCACCCCAGAAAAGGGATAATAGTGTCAAGTGGGCTTACCTAGTTAAACAAAATGTATAAAAGAAAAAATAAAAGTACATTTGATATGCATTCCTATACCATTGATTCTTAACACGGAAATTTTAATGCATGGGAGACAGCTGACATCTAAATCATAAGGCCTTTGGTAGAGTCAAATCAAAAGCATGAATTATTACTGTCTTAAGTTCAGCTACTGGAATCAGATATTTATTCAAGGAGATTTTTTTTTTAAATTATAGCAAAACAACTTAAACATAGCCTTGGTCACTTTGTCTTTCAGTGACAATGCATTATCAGGAATAGCCCTGATCGCACACCTATGACATTAACTGTATACTATCCTCCCATAATAAATTATGGGGAAAGTTAAGTAGCAAGTAAGATCTGAAGAAAAAGCATGTCCAATTATAGTCTACCATTTTAAATGACTGAGCACAAGGATTGTTTGCCTTCTTCAGTATTCTAGGAGTCCCTTACCACAGCAATGTTTTACATATTTCTTTCATATGACAACCTTCTAGTGAAAGCATGTGCATTTAGAACAACAGTGATACTAACATCAAACTATGTACAGCTTAACTAAGAAGGTAGAGGAATTAACTGGATCTGGATCAGGATGATCCATTTGATAGTGGCCTAACAGATAAGCAGCAAATCACTTGAAGAATGTGTGTGAAAGGCTACAGGTCATACACAGGTGCTTTGTCAAGAAAATATAATCCTTTATGTCAAATGCTAGATGGACATTTGCAAACCTTAAATGTGTAGTTTCAAAATTATGATGAGATCTAAACCCCAGCTGACAAGAGTGTAGGAGACCATGCAAAATCAACTGTAATTCTGGTTGGACACACAACTGTCTCAAGTACCATACCGATAAATGGAAGTTTTGAGACTGGGTAGATATTGTCCATAGCATGAGGGTAAAGAGACTGTCTCTTAACAATGGGGTCACAATAATCTATTCAATATGCTTCCATCCTTAGTGATGACCATCTTGTTTGAAAAATAATAAGGCCTAGAAATTCCAGACAGTAGCCTATAAGTGTGGGCTCCAGCCCTCAGTACCACTAGTGGACTGGGTGAGCAGTTAAAATACACAAAAAGTCACAACGGAGTTGAGCTACAAATATATGAGTGGCTTTCTGTCCAGATTATCAACGTAATAAAATAATGTGGGGGTATGTGTAGGGGGGGTTACATCTAAATAATCTTATCAGCAAAGAATTCTGAAACAGCCAGTCAGAGGCAAAGAAGACCAAGAAAAACTTACATGTGTCAGACATCTCTGCAAAAACAACTGTGCCTTCTTGATTTCTGTCTGGAAGGCTGAATAATGATCTTCCAGTCTAAGCTTGTCGTTAAAAAGGTATGTCCTCCAACTGCATTTTAACTTCCATCGCTATTTTAAGCTAGCAAAGACCACAACTGATTACATCTGCAAACACTTTAAACAATGAAAGTCCACATAAATGATGTATGTGACCCAGGGCACACGAGATGTTCCAACTATAATCCTATTTCTTCACCCCTGTATCACATGCACTCTACTCAGAGGAAGAAGCTGATCCAATAAAGCTGTCAACACACTGTTGGTAAAACTCCTTAAACACCTAAACTGGGTCAGTACATTACTGGTGACCTAAATAAAGGCAGCTGTATATACAGAGATAAACAGTGATTGAACTACAAAACTGGCTCAAAGACTAGCTCTGCAGGAAGACCACACCTAGTTGGAATATTAGGGGCACTCTGGGTTGCAGAGGCAATATCAACACAGCTAAAGCCCTCCTTTACTTGAGAGAACTCATTGACAAGTTCAGCTCACTCACTGCTTTTTTTTGTTTTTTTAATACACCTTTATTGAATTTTCACTTGCGATATAGGCAAACTTACTTTTACTTAAAAGTATTCAAACCACATTAACAAGTTCACATTTAGAAATGTTATACATCACATATATTGTTAAATATCGTATAGTCAATGCAACATTACATAAATTCTTCAATTCCTGCATTCTCTTAAACCTCACTCCTCTTCCTGAGCACTACTATGAATGTATTGTTCCCACAATTTCTATTTACTTCTATGTAATTTGCTCCTTTCCTTTTCTAAAGATCCTTCTTCCAGTTCTTTTATCGCTTTTAGAATATTCAACACTTCAAATACAGTTGGTGTAGACTTTTGATTTAAATTTTCTGGTAATTGCCTTTTCGTCAGCCAAGAGAATTAAACTTAATTAAGGCCTTACTATGTCTAGGCAATTTAGATCCTGTATCCCAGCTCAAAAGAATCATTAGCTTACATACAGCCATTTGCTCACTGAATATTTCTGATAGAGTATTCTGTAGGGAATTTTTAAAATCTGCCAACTCATTACACCCCAGAGCATATGTTCCTAGTTACCTCTTTCTTCTCCATCACACTTCCATTTGCAATCTACTTGAGGAAAAATTCTTTGAAGTCTGCATGGGTTATAAAATACCTATGAAAACACTTCCAAGCAAAGATCCTAAACCTTCTGGACTTGGTTGCATACTTGACAGCCATATATATGTCTTCCCATTGTTTTCTTGTAAATTGCTTTTCCAGTCTCTCTTTCCAATCTGTTCTAAGCTCCTCTGATTGATTCTTATAGTTATCATGCAATATTTTATATGCCCCACTAGTTATCCTTTGTTAACAGCTGCTTCTGTTCTACATTCAACTAAAACTCTGTCAGAGCAGGCCTTTCAATTAAAATCCCCCTATCCCTTTCTCTTTGCCTGTACTCTGAGATCAAGCCCTGGTAGGGAAGACAGTCTCTAGCATGAAGTTCAAATGTCTTCTTGGCCTCAGCCCACTCTGTTACCTTTACTACTTGAGTTATTTGCTCCCAATATCTTGGTTCCTTTGCCATGCTTCTCTAGTAAATTCAAGGCTCCTCCTGCTTATTTTAATACACCTACTTTCAGTTATCCCTATTGGCAAACTCTCCTTTCTCCATTCTCATACTAAGTTCTTAGAATAATCTCTGCTACTTCATGAATATAATATTCTGAATGGCTGTTATTATTCTTCTTAAGTATCTGCATTCAAAATCCTACTCTCTCTTTTTCTTAAGCTTCCCACTTGCTTCACTATCATCCCTTTCTACTTTGAATTATAACTTTCTTCTTGTGTTATGTATATGACCCTTAAAAGGGTAGCTCTAAAATATCCCTTCAAATCGGGTAAACCTAAACCACCTTATTATATTGAAAGGATCAGGTTATCTCACTTAACTCATGCTTTCTTAGTGTAGCTCTAAAATATCCCTTTAAATCAGGTAAACCTAAACCACTTTATTCTATTAGAAGGATCAGCTTATCTCACTTAACTCATGCTTTCTTTCCCTCTCAGATAATTTCCTTCAATTATTTATTAATTGATGTCCACCATTTCTCCTTGAGTTGATAAAAGTATGCTAGACCCATATAATGACTAAAGGGACTAAAAACATTTTCACTGCTTGTATGTTGATATCCATATCCATAAATACAAGTTTACAGTTTCCCAATTTTTGTATTATCTTTTGTTTAGTCTCTTCCCACATATCCTTAGCTGCCATAACAGAAGCCTTTTTAATCCATATTCCTAAATACTTCATCTTATCATATCCTCATAAATATGGGTATTGCTGAACCAAATTCATGTGGGGTACATAATTTACGGCTATATCCCTTGTTTTATATTCATTAATTTTATATCCCCAAAAGACTTGAAACTGTTTCAAAATGTCCACAACACTGGTATGTCATTTTCTGGATTTATCAGGTGCAAATTAATATCTACAAATAAAGCTAATTTTTCTTGATTACCAAACCGATTATATCCTTGTATTTCTGAAACACTTATTTTCTTGGACAATGACTTTAAATATAAAGCAAATAATAAAGATGAGAGAGGATACCCCTGCCTAGTTCCTCTGCTCAAACACAGCTTATCTGAGAGGAACCCTCCCACTTTAATTCTTGCCTCAGATCCTTCACATATCCTTCTAATTAACCTTATCACTGTATCAGGGAATGCTTCCAGTGCCCTACTCATAAGATCCCAGCTTACTCTTTCAAATGCTTTCTCTGCAGCAAGACTCACCAATAACACAGGTATTTTCTTAAATTCTGCTTCCCTCTGGATCATCATTGTTCTATTAATGCTGTCAAATGTTTGCCTCTCCTCCACAAAACCACACTGATCCATTGCCATTCTTTTAGCTAGTATACACAATCTCTTCATAATCGTGGTTTAAAATTGAATGGGTCTACATGAAGCTAGGTCTGAAGGGTTGCTTTCTTCCAAGATGCTGGTGTTTCCCCTCTTTTTAAAATAATGATCTGATGTTGTCATTTTCATTCATTCCTCAACTGATGTGTCTGGGATCCAACTTGGGACGATTTTACCAGATTCTCAGATCCAGTTCTTGAGCTCCTTTCTCCCTGTACCCATAATGACCACTCTACTGGTATACTTCAGATCTCGTTGGCTACCAAACCATTCAGATGCAGATTTCTGCTCTCGAGGATTTGGAAATTTGGAGCTAGCGTTATACCCTTAATTTGTGAAATCTTCTTTATTTAGCTTGCATTTCCCCTACTCCCTTTACTGTTATATGGAACTTAATTTTTTTTCTATCAGTTATCTTCCCTCCTTTTTCTGTCCTTTATTCCTTTATTAAGCCCTTTTACCCACTCAGGGCTCTTTCATACCATCATTGGTATCCTTCCTTCTTTTTTACTTACCCTTTTTTGGGTATGCCTTGAATACCATTGCTAGTATTTTCTCTCCTTCTTTCTTTCCACCCCCCCCCCCAAAAAAAAAAAAAAACAAAAAAAACAAAGAAAATGAAGAACTGGAAAAGCTCACCAAGACTTTGACACAACTTGCTTTGAGGGGAAGGTTAGTTTGCTTTTGATTTCTTGTATTTTGTATTATTTATTTAACATTTGTTTACCGGGAGAGTCTGACTTGGAACAAAGCCAATTTTCAGCGGAGGCCCATGAAGAAACGCTCCCTATAAATGTATTACTTTATTGCCTTCTTCAATTTTGTATACTGTGATTTGTTTTCTCTACACTGTGTTTTACTTGTATTCTGCTTTGAATTGCATATTAAAACTTGGAAAGAGATCAGAGCTGTGTCTCTTGTGAGTCACACAAAATTTCTCTCACCCTCCCACAAGGTTGCTGTTGGGGTTTTAAACACAACTGTCTTTCTAGCTGCCTGCCTCTTATGTTAATTTGGCCACTTATCTCCTTCCATCTTCCCTTTCACTGGCTGTTGTGAGTAAGCACAAAATCATCCTTTTGTGAAATCACTCCCCTTCAACTATTTAAATTTACTGGCCATTCCACTGTATTTCATAGAGCCAGAAAACAAAAGTGCCCACCCCCTTTCAATCTATCTTTCTCTTTTAAAATGAGTGGCTCTCCACTTAGAGAGCTGAAACTTTAGTTACCCTCTCCCTCATATCTGCTTAGTGCACACTGCAGTGTCTATAATATTAATCCATTTTTCATCTTACTTTAAATATCTATTGCAAGACAACAAGTTATTGGAGAGCCCACATTTTACCTCTCAGTAGTCATCTTGGGATTAGTGCTTCTGTCTTCTCCTGGAGAGAGAAGGAGCACAGGGACATTATTTCCTGGAGACTGTTGATCACCAGAAAGCCTAATAACTGCTTCATAGGTAACAGCTTGGAATTTGTGATTAAGATCTGCTCCTGGTGAGAGGAGGGGCAGAGTGCATTGATTCCTGACTGATTCTGGTTGGACAGTGAGTGTCTGTGCTTAACATTCCTTAATGGTCTGGTTACTATTCAAGGCATCTACCCGGAAAAAGCTATAACTAGCCTACAGACCCTTGCATCATCTGGGACAAAACTGTGGCTCAACAAACAGGCTGTGGCCTGCTTCTCATCCTGGGATTGGTGACAACATTTTGCTTCTGGTGAGAGAAGAAGCAAAGAAGCATTGTATCCCAGCAGAGTGAAGCTGTGGTGAGACCAGCACTACTAGAAGTCAAACAGTAGCCATTTATGCGACTCCTTTTTTTTCATCATTCTTGACAAGCTAATTCTTTGTTTTCAGTAAGTACTGCTTGATTTGTTTCTAACTTAAGAATATCTGCTTAAATACTTAATTCTTAAATTTTCAGGGTCTATGTATTAAATTCCCCTCAAGTGTTTGGCCGTGCCCTGTACAGACTCAGACACCTGGAGTGACATGTTTCCTGTAAAAGCATGACTGAAATGTCTCCAATACCTAGTTGCATACAGACAACTAGTTTGCAGTGATAAGCACTGCCCCTAGAGTTGCAAAATACTCCAGACATTGCTTTACATTCTCACTCCAGCTATCTAATCAACAAAAAAGGGTCTGTTGCCATGGATATGAACCTTCGCACCATCTCAGTTACCAGCCTGGTGGATATGGGCATCCTGAGGCAATGTAGAAATTGCCTCTTGTTTACTGACAACCAGTTAATTCTCAAACAAACTAATATGGTATGTGAGAGGTGTATTTACACAATGTCACTGGACCCAAAACTCTAACATAAAAGTAATCCTAATGTCAATAAGGTTGTCAGTAGTACACATTGCACCCATTACACACAATACAAAGCAGACATATAGACCACATATGCTGAGGAACTTAAATGTAATGTTCCTCAACCACAAAGAACTCCTAGATGAAGTACATGCAACAAACCCCCTCAACAGCCCCAAATGCACTCTTTCAAAACAACACCCACATCAACACACAGAGCCACATCTCATGGAGCCTCTACCTCTAAGCCCATAAGGCAAGCTACCATACAATCCAACGTTCTGGTCATTGGAGACTCCATTGTGGGACACACTGATATCTCTCCCACCAGGCTGAGTAAGGACAAAGTCACAGTCAGTTGCTTATTACGGACTAGGATCTGCCACATTATGCCCGCATGCAGGTCATTGGACCACAAGTACCTGTATGATTCGGTCATAGTCCATATGGGAGTAAATGACCTGAGATGTACCTCCCTAGAATATATGAAGAGAGACATCATACAGCTCTCAGAATATATGTATCTCAGAATGGTACGAGCCTAGCACTGAGCAGTATTTTACCTTCTCAAAGGATAATGCCACAACATGAACAAAAGATGACCGACTTTAATTGGCTTAGTTTCTGGTGTCATTCTAAGGGGATGCAATGCTTGTCAGCTTGGAAGGAGATGGTCAACATGCCACACTGCTTTGCCAAGGATGGTCTGAACCTCTCTCCTCTAGGCTTTCAAATATTAGCTAAAACATGGTCTTCCCCCATGGTGCCTTTTTTGGCAATGCCAAACAGAAAGTACTTCCAACATAGCAAATCAAAACCAAGAAAATCTAAAGGTATTACTGCTCAGTGCCAGAAGTCTAAACAAAAAAACTCCACTCCCTAGAAGCTCTCTTCACCCTAGAGAAAGCTGATGTCTGTACAGTCACTGAGACATGGTTTAAAGCCATAGAGAGCACACCAACAATGCAAGCTTATAATGCCTTCCATACATTTAGACCAGCTACTACACAGACAGGGACTAAAGGTAGAGGTATCTCTATTTATATCAAAAAAATAAATACACCTCACAGCTGGTCAAACAGGACAATGCACTTGAGCTGCTCCAAGATCAAATCACCATAGGCAAAATCCAATATCACTTTCTTGCTAGCTATAGGTCCCCCTCTACGAACCAGGAAACTCATACCATGTACTTAAACTTATTAGAAACACTAATCATCCAACCCAATACCATATTCATGGGTGACTTTAATTACCCCACTATTAACTGGGAATCCTATACATCTCCAAATGTACAGGCACAAAGATTCCTACACTTTGTAAACACAAACTCCCTGAACCAGATAGCCAATACACCAACCAGGGGTGCAGCCATACTGGATCTGGTTCTCATTAATATGGGAGAGTGTGCACACCCTCTACTGTAATGTCTTCCTTGGTAAAATCAGACCACAAAATGGTCTCCTTTGAAGTAAAATAAAACCTGGAATATTCAGGAATTACTCTAAGGCTAATCTCCTGCTATTAAGTGATAACCTGGCAAAATTTCAATCCCCCAGAAACCCTGGGAATACTGCCGCCTATGCGGAAATGGTCAAAGACAACCTGTATGAGCATATTAATAGCTGCATGGAGGCAGGTGTACCCACCAGGAAGAAGTTCAGAACTATCTCAAAAAACAAGCCATCCTGGTGGAATCACAAAATCAATAGCCTGTAAAAGAGAGGGAAGAAAATCATGGCAAAAATAGGAGGTGCAGAACCCAACAGTATCAAAGCACTTTCAAACTAAACAAACATCTCAGAGGACAAATAAGATCTACCAAAGCCAAATTTGAGGTGAATTTGGCCTTCCAGGTCAAGGACAACCACAAGGCATTCTTTAGCTATGTCCACTACCACAAAGGCAATACACAATTGTGTGCAAAGCTCATTGGAAACTGAGCCACATACACTGAGGCAGAAGATACAGCAAACCTACTTGCCGATAAATTCTGATCCAACTTTACCCCTTTCTCCCCCTTAACCTTCCCTCAGGAAATACCATCAAATATATCTCCTCCTGCTATCACTAGAGAAGAGGTCCTTACTGCTCTCTCCAAGGCCAAGAACATTGCATCAATGAGCCCAGACAATATCCCAGGATGCCTTCTAAATAGCATGAAACATGACCTATCAGGGCCTCTGGAATTGCTATTTAAGTATAGCCTCCAAATAGGCTTTGTGCTGCATGAATGAAGAACTGGAAAACAGCAACGATTATCCCTCTGCACAAAGGTAGGCCATCTACAGACCCTGGAAACTACAGACCTATATGTCTCACTATTCCTATATGTAAAGCCATGGAAAGAATCATCATGAAAATGATCAACAGTGATATAGTAAACCACCAGGCACTGGACCCAACCCAGTTTGGTTTCATCAAGGGCAGATCATGGCTACTCAAGCTGGTGGGCTTCTTTGAGAAGGTCACCAGAGAAATGGATGAGGGCAAAATGGTTCAAACTGCCTACCTTGACCTGGCCAAGACATTTGACACAATACCCCACTCAAGCATTGTTGACAAACTCAAGAGATTAGGTCCAAACTCATACATCACCCGGTAGATAGCCCATTGGCTCACAGACAGGACCCAGGAAGTTAGAATTGGGGAATCCACCTCTACAAAAAGGCCAGTGACAAGTGGAGTCCCTCAAGGATCAGTCCTTGGACCGCTCCTTTTTGGTATTTACTTCTCTGAAGTTAAGGCCAATGTCAGTGGTCTTTGGTTGACTAAAGTTGCAGATGATTGCAAATTAGGAGCTGTCATTGAATCCCACACTGACACAAATGTTCTCCAGGAGGGGCTGACACAGACACAACAGGTGTCAGAGCCATGGACTAAAACTAAATGCCAAGAAATGCATAATAGTATCCTTCGGGAAGTCATCCACCCCTGGTAACTATCATATTGACGGCACACCCCTTACAGCTGACCCAGTAGTCAGTGACTTAGGGACACACACAGATAGTAGTCTAGCCTTTGACCATAACGTGTCTACAGTAGTGAAGAAATCCTTCTATGTTGCGCAACTTCTAAACAAAGGTATGGTATCCCGGTTCAAGGAAGTCACTTTTCCACTGTATTCGGCATTCATCATTGGGTACACTGCACCTTTTGGTATGAACCTAACCAGGCATATCCAACAACTGGAACATCCACAGAGGTTCTTCACTAAAAGAATACAGGTCTTACGGAAAATGTCCTATGCAGATCGCCTCAAGGCTCTATCCCTGTATTCTGTCTCCTACAGGCTTTTGAGGGAGATCTATGCCTGACTTACAGGGCACTGTCAAATTCCACTCTGATGGACCTCCTGCATATCCGCAAAACAAACAGCACCAGAATTACCCATTCTTACGACTTAAACTTTGCCTGTGATATAAACAGGACCCGCTGGAGAGACAGGTATGTATCCCAGAGATTTCCCTGTCTTTAGAACAGGCTCCCCATCCATGTGAAGCAGAGCTCCTCTCTAACCCAATTAAAATGCAACTTGGACAATTGGATGGGGAACAGGAAATTCATCCCTGGTTTGGTAACTATGTATCTAATGGACACAAGCAACCTGTAAATAGTTCATCTCCCAGGCCCTAGCTTGTAAAAGTTTCATCTCTTAAGCCCCTGCTTAGACTTATCAAGGGAATTAGAACTTGTCAGAGATTTGGGATGCATGGCTAGGCTTTAAAATGCCCTTGTGGTCATTAGCCTAGGAAACACCTATGAATCTATGAACCTAAGAGGTTTCCTTTTTCACCAATTTTTGGTCTTAAGAATAAATTAGCTTCCAGTTATTGCAGACAAGCTCATGGGATTTTAAAAAATGCACCTCCGGTGGGCATAAAATCCATAAATCAGATGCCCACAAGGAGTGTGCATACTGTTTGGGTGCTGCCCAGTTATATGGGGATTATTTAATTTGTTCTGGGTTCAATTCCTGTGCTTTAAGTGACAGAAGGAATAAGCTCATTCTTAAAGTTTTGTTTCCTTCTTCTGCTGTTTCGGTCACAGCTGGGGCTCAAACCCCTATTAGTAAAGCAGACAAAGGAAAGCCTGACTTGACTCCTAAAGAATAGGAGTCCATGAAACAGAGCCCGGATTATTTTCCCCGCTTGACATTGACTTCGGAGCCATCAACTGAAGTGAGCAAAATAGCATATCCAACATCCTCCTCAGATCCTACTACATCGAAACCTAAGTCTACTCAGATCCAATCCCCTCAGCTACATTCACCCTTCTTATGGGAAGACACCTAAAAAATCTTCCAGGCCACCATCTACTATCTCATCCCTTAGGTCTTCTATGAACTTGTCTGAGGCAGAGGTGGATAGGATGATGAGTAAGTTCCTCAGGTTTCAGCTTCAGATGGGGGTAATTGTGGTTCTCTCGAAGGACCCATCAGCCTGCCCTCATCTCAACATCACATTGTTTCTCCTTCTCTGATCTGACTAGTAATTTCAGAGCCCTCGTATTCAGGATCGACAAAGATCTCCTCATTCAGATCTGAAAACGTATCGTTCATCGATTCCTACCATTCCCCTGAATCAATCGGTTCCAACCTTCTCTGAGCAGGAAGACTCACAGAGCTGAAGCATCACAGCCAGCTCCATGGGGTTGGGATCAACTCCAAGGCTGCCAGAGCAGTCTTTGCCTTTCGGCACTTCAGTGTTGGATATCTTTGCTCCAACCCTCTCCTCAACACAGGAGTCCATGTGGTTACAGAGATCAGGACTGTTGGCTTTGGTGCTTATGCAACTGACTACTGTTTCCCCAGGACGTTCTGCCTTTGAGGTGGTGGAAAGGGCTTTCTCTTTACTCAAAGAAAGGACATCTTTGCCCTCTTCAGATCCTACTCTCCTTCCACTGACTCTAAGCACTGATCCGATCATGCCTACTCTACAGGGACAGCCACCCAGTACAAGCCTTCAGTCAGTCCTCATACAGGACTCCCAAACTACTTCTGATACTTCATCAGACTGTCCCACTGATGAGGTCCATAAGAAAAGAACTTGCAAAGCGAGGCACCTAGATTCCCCTCAGGAATTTGTCACTGAAGACACAGACTTCGATGAGGGGGAAGGGCCCCCCAGATCTCCACCCAATAACGTCTCCTTTGGAGAGATACTAGAACTTCTTAAACAGAGAAATGGATGGTCCTTGGATATCCCTTCCCAAGAGGAGTTAGTGTTTTTGGAGGCTTCTGGGGCTTGTCCAACTACATCTTGGGTGGTCCCTCTGGTTGATGAATTAATCAATTTTCCGTCACACCTAGCATGGATGGAACCCGATATAATGGAACCTATCCCTAAGAGACCTGACAAATTTCTAGCTCCTCCTAAAGACAGGGCCCACTGGAGCAAGGGAGTCCCTATAGATGCCATGCTGGTGGTGACAACCACTAAGAGAAAGCTTACAAAACAGAGCTCATCTGTCCCCCTTCCTAACAAAGAGAGTCAAGGGCAGTGGACAGTTTTGGAAAGTGGGTTTATGCCTCAGCACCTTTGCTCTTTGGTCACTGAACTACTTGACACATTTCACCAGGTTACAAAGAGATCTGATCAAGCAGCTTTCCAAATCTTTTTTTGGGTCCATGCCTGTGGAGGACCAGAAGAAAGCTTCCTCACAACTGGGCACCCTACCGTCCATCTCCAATGGGTCTATAATGTTAATTTTTCACGTGGCTGAGAGTACCTCTAAAGCAGTAGGTTCAGGTATAGCGGTTAGGAGACATGCATGGATGTACTTGTGTGATTCTGCTGAGCCCTTTATGTCTTTATTCATCACTGCTCCCTCTGATGGATTGTCTTTGTTTGGCCTCAAATTTAAATAAACACTCTCCAGAAGTGAACAAGGCAGAAAGACCCTGTCTGCCATTGGGATTCATTTTTCAGAGATCCTGCTCCAGGAATCAGCGAGGTAGTAGAAAGGTGTGGTTCAAGATGTCTCAAGGGCCTTTCCAGGAATCACGAAGAGATGGTTCTTCCTAGGACAGAGGAGGGAACTCTAATGGGAGATGCTGCCTTGCATAAGGTGGCTTGCAGAGCAAAGATTTTAGAGATACCCTTTCTGACAGGCCTTGAAAGTGCTTCTGAAGGTTTATACAATTGCTGCACTCTGGAGGCAGTCAGTGGGTGTTCATCTCTGTACCCAGAAGGATGGGCATCCACCACAAAAGACAATTGGTGCAGAAGATCATAGACACAGGTCATTTCATACCATTTTCCTAAATTCCCCAAACAAAAATGAAAAATATCCCTGATGTTCCTCCCAATCAGAGGGAGGTTGCAGCCTTAGAAATAGAAAAACTGCTAGAAAAAAAAAAGAGTCATTCCAAAAGCCCCCCCCCCCCCAGAAGGATCCAGAACTTACTCAAGATTCTTTTTAGCACCAAAGAAAATTTGAGACCAATTCTGGATCTCAGCAGACTCAACCAGTACATAAAATACTCAAAAGTTCTAGATGGTCCTGGTTAAGTCCATTCTACCACTTCTAGGAAAAGATGACTGGATGTACTCGATTGATCTTCAAGATGCGTATTATCATATCAAAACAAACGGGCACACCAGAAGATACCTGTGCTTCTGGCTGGGAGACCGTTCAGAGCACTGCCCTTGGATCTCACCACAGCCCCCAGGGTGTTCAATAAATGCATGACAGTGGTAGCAGCTCAATTGAGACTTCTGGGCTTCAGAGTGTTTCCATATCTAGACAACTGGCACCTGACCGCCACACACAGGCATTTATCGATTCAAACAAGGGAATATTTGCTCCAGTTATGTCATCATTTCTGCATCACAGTCAATTACTTCAAATCACAACTTACCCCTACTCAGACCCTGCAGTTTACAGGTGCTCATCTTGAAAGGACCAACCAGATAGCTTCAACTCCTTTGATAAGGGTCCGTACCATCAGGTCACAGGTCATGACAGTGATTTCCCTTTCCCATCCAACAGCAAGGATAGTCCTCCAAGCATCAGGATTGATGGCAGCAGCAATAACTCTAGTCCCTTTAAGCTAGGTATCATATGTGTGTTCTTCAGTGGATTCTTTCAGTACAGTGCTCTATACTTCAACATCCTCTAAGCAATCTAGTCAAGACTTCCAAAGTTTGCAGAAAAAAATGGAAATTGTGGGAACAATACATGCAGACAAGGAATGATGTTTAAAAGACAGCAGGATTTCAATGAGCTATGTAATGTCTGACTGACAGTGACTGGGTTAGATTATAAGTGATGTATAATGTTTGCAACTAAAATAATATCAACATGGTTTGTTTTCATTTATATAAATGTATGACTGCCTATGTCATAAGTGATAACTGAATAAAGATATTTCATTTTTTTTTAAGAGGTCAATTTGCACATCAATGTTCTGGTCCTACTAGTGTTGTAGACTTTAAGATGTTTTACCTTTAGGGATGATTGCAATACAAATGGACAACATGGCAGGAGTCTGGTACACAAACAAACAGGGGGTATCGGGTTAGCCTTACTGTGATCTTTTCATGTCTCCCCTCAACAACAAGTGCATTGGGTTCTCTGCTCTGGTCCATCCACAGGGGAAGTCACCAAGAGATACTCTAGTCTACAATTAGCCTCCGGTTTCCCCTGTGCTTATCACCCAGTACCACTAATTCCAAAATTTCTACAGAAAGCATGCCAGTTGAAGAGAAACATAATCTTCTTTGCACCCTTTTAGCCTCGTCAGGTCTAGTTTCCCTTCCTCTGTCTTCATCTTGTTTGTCGTCCTTGGATACTGTAGAAGAGAGTGTATGTGCTGTATCTTTAAGAAGCATATCAAGGGCTGAATGTGCACAAATAAGCAGCAGGCATGTGCTATACCCAGGCCATTTTGAGTGTGCAGCCAGAGAGTGAGCATGTATGAATGCAGTAGCTAGTTTGTATATAACTTACCTAAGTTAAAGTCAGTAAGCTTCTTTTGTGATGTGTTTGCACATAATAAGGCTGCTTGAACAGAACCCACGAAAACTCTTCTATTGCATCCTGACCACACGAGCGACAGACACTGGACCCACGTCCAAACCTCCTACCTCATCTGACAAGGATGCAACATCCAGACATCAACAGCCTCAAGTTAATCGCATGTTTTCTCAAATTCCAGTGATGGCTAGACAGCCCAGGCTTTCTTCACCAATCCTACAGATTCTCTTATCCTCTCAGAAGCCATCCACTAAAAAAATTCATAACAGTAAATGGAAAAGATTTTTAATATGGGCCCTTCAGACAAATTTGGATCCTTACTCTGCTCCAATCTCAGCAGTTCTCGATTATTTGGCCTTCATCTTTAACAGTGGGATGAGTTACTCTGTCAAAGTCCAACCAGCGGCCACTTTAAATTTTCACTCAGGAGAGAATCGTTCTTCCCTGGCTTCCTCAAGATTATGCAAGGCATTCCTTAAAGGTACCTTTTACTTAGGTCCCCAGTTAAAGATCCTACACCCTACTGGGGTTTGACCATTATCTTACAGGCTCTAACCAAATCTCCATTTGAGCCTTCTGCTAAGACAGACCTAAAGTCTTTGTCCTAGAAAAAAATTTTCTGGTTGCTATAACCTAAGTGAGATGAGTATCTGAACTCCATGCCCTCTCTGCAAGACCTCCATACTTGATCTTTAATAAAGATAGGGTGTCACAACACACATTCTATATCCAACTTAAATCAGTTCATTAATTTGCCCATGTTCTTCCCTAATTTTTCAAACAAAAGTGAATATATGCTGCATCTTTTGAATGTACTTTGGCACCTGCGGATTTATTTACACAGAACACAGGATTTCAGAAAATCTTATCAATTATTTGTATATTTTTCGAAGAACAAACTGAGTAGAGCAATTTTAAAGGTGACTCTAGCCAAATGGCTAACTGACTCTACATCCTTTGTTTATAAAGAAAGAAAGAGGTTTAGCTTTGACTAAGCCCCCCCCCCCCCAAACCACATTCCACAAGATCTATAGCCACCTCATCGGCCTTCCGGTCAAGAGCTTCCACAAATGATGTTTGCACAGCTGCCACTTCCAATCATCACACATTTACTGTTCATTACAAAAAAGACATACTATCAAGAAATAGGGCAGCATTTCTGTTTAGCTGTACTCTGGAATATCCATCCATGATGATCACCCAAGTTTCATCTATCTGGGGACTCTGTCCCATCGGTTGAGGAATGAATGAAAATGACAATATCAGATACAAAAGTTATGTACTCACCATGACGATGTATCTGTTTTTATTTTTATTCTTCCTGAACTCCCCATCCTCCTATCCCTCTGTCCTACTGAGGCCCAATGTTGTCTTGTTAGGAACACCCCTGTTTCCCCATTATAAGCTCTATACTTTCTATGTGCTATCATCTTGTATCTTTTTATAATAAACTGTCAGGTACATGTCAATGTTAGGGCAGAAAACTTGATCTGAAGTATACCAGGAGAGTGGGAGCATTATGGGTAAAGGGAGGAAAAGGCTCAAGAAGTGGATCCGACAGTCTGTTAAAAGCAGCAGAGTTGGATCAGCGACCCATCAAATGAGGAACAATGAAAATGGACAACACAGTCTCATTGTTATGGTGAGTGCATAACTTTTGTTTAAACAAAGTCTTCCAGATCTATAATTTTCTTCCCTTCTAATTTCTAAGCTTCCACAGGAATACCATCTGTTCCAGATTGATACATCATGGTTTTTATCACATCACCTCCTATCTTAACTGTTACTTTTTGAGCCTCATCTACCTCTAACCATGGCATAATTAAGTCTTCCGTAAATATTTCCATTTGTACTCTTTCTCGATTTCTACATTTCTCTGCTTTATGCAAATTTTCATAAACTTTCCAGAATATCTCCAAAACCTGTACAGGATCTTTAGTTATTTTTCTTGTTATAGGTTGGCTAAGTTGATAACAAGCCTTTTAATATTATGTTCCCTAAGTTGTTTTCCTAAAAGCTTTTGTGCTGGTGTTATCAATAATAGCTGCTTAACTGCAATCTTTCTAATCTTGTGCATACTATCCAGATACTCCCTTACTTTCTTTTTAGCACTCTGCATTTGCTCCTCATCTTGTTTTGTGAGATTCTTTATTCTCCAAAATTTTAACCTGTGTCAGCCCCCTCTAAGTAATTTCTATTGCTTCTTAACCACACCTTTTTCTCTTTTATTTTTACTCTATTTTTAAACTCCATTTTCATTTTATCCCGGTCACCAGGTATAACGTCTGGAAATATTTCTGTCTTCTTCTTCTCTTTCGGCTGTTCCTGTTAGGGATCACCACAGCGGATCATCTGTTTCCATTTCTTCCTGTCCTCTGCATATTGCTCTGTTACACCAACCACCTGCATGTCCTCTCTCACCACATCCATAAACCTTATCTTAGTCCTTCCTCTTTTCCTCTTACCTGGCAGCACCATCCTTAGCATCCTTTTCTCAATATACCCAGCTGCCCTCCTCAGCACATGTCCAAACCAATGCAATCTTGCCTCTCTGACTTTGTCTCCAAACCGTCCAACCTGAGCTGACCTTCTAGTATACTGATTCCTAATCCTGTCCATCCTTGTCACACCCAGTGCAAATCTTAACATCTTTAACTCTGCCACTGCCAGCTCTGACTCCTGCCTTTTTGTCAATGCCACCGTCTCCAACCCATACAACATAGCTGGTCTCACTACCCTCTTGTAGACCTTCCCTTTTACTCTTACTGGTACCAGTCTGCCACAAAAACTCCTGACACTCTTCTCCCCCCATTCCACCCTGCCTGTACTCTCTTCTTCACCTCTCTTCCACACTCACCATTACTCTGAACTGTTGATCCCAAGTACTTAAACTCTCCCATCTTCTCCAGCTCTACTCCCTGCATCCTCACCATTCCTCTATCCTCCCTCTCATTCACACACACATTCTTAGTCCTGCTGACCTTCATTCCTCTCCTCTCTAGAGCATATCTCCACCTCTCTAGGGTCTCCTCAACCTGGTCCCTACTCTCGCTACAGATCACAATGTCATCTGCAAACATCATAGTCCTTGGGGCCTCCTGTCTGATCTCATCTGTCAACCTGTCCATCACCATTGCAAATAAGAAAGGGCTCAGAGCTGATCCTTGATGTAATCCCACCTCCACCTTAAACGCATCTGTCACTTCCACTGCAGACTTCACCACTGTCGCACTACCCTCGTACATATCCTGTACCACTCTTGCATACTTCTCTGCCACTCCTGACTTCCTCATACAATACCACAACTCCTCTCTAGGCACCCTATCATATGCACTCTCCAAGTCCACAAAGACACAATGCAACTCCTTCTGACCTTCTCTATATTTCTCCATCAACACTCTCAGAGCAAACATCGCATCTGTAGTGCTCCTTCCCGGCATGAAACCATACTGCTGATCACTAATCATCAACCTCTCCTCTTAACATAGCTTCCACCACTCTTTCCCATAACTTCAAGCCGTGACTGATCAGTTTTATCCCTCTGTAGTTACTACAGCTCTGCACATCACCCTTATTCTTAAAAATAGGTACCAAAACACTTTTTCCCCACTCCTCAGGTATCCTCTGACTTTCCAAGATTTCATTAAACAATCTGGTTAAAATATTTCTGTCTTCCCTAATAACTCTTGAATAATATCCACTACCACTTTCTTTCTTTTTAACAGGTTGGTGGGAAAGCACCAGTGCCTCATTATTACTTCATTACCCTGAATTATTATCTTAGTTTTTATTGGTGGATGATCATAGTTATTAGATGTGTGTTGACGCTTTCAATTAAGTGCAAATGTTCCTGTGAAATAAAATTTCTATCTAGTCTAGCCCACTTATATTACTTTGGGGAATAATATGTAAATTCTGTCAGAGTTCCTACTACTGAATTCACAACTTCTATATCTAATTAATGTTTGTTTGTGTCTTTTCCCGGTTAGGGGTCGCCATAGCGGAACTCCGGTCCACTAATGATTGGCAGTAGAGTTTTACATGCTGGCTTGCCGGGCATAACGCACAACCTTCAACGAAGAACGCCCATTCACGCATGTCGCCACACAAATATTTTCATTAATTTCTTCAGAAATTTACTGTTTGTTATATTATCCCTTCTAGGGCCCCCTGAAACATCCTCACTATTGCAAATCAAATTCCAGTCCCCACCTACAAATAATATTCCCTGCTGAAAGCTGATCATTTCTCCCAAAAATTTCTTAAACTGCATAGCAACAGTTTTCAGCGGAATACAAATACATGCCATTGTAATCCTTCTTCCTTGACAATAGCTCCTTATACCACAAATGTACCATTTTTGTCTTTCTTTGTCCTCATCCACCATTATTGGAGCCCCTCTAGCAATTAGTATAATTACTTCTCTTTTCCTCTCTCCCTGCTACCCATTCTGAAATCATTTAGTTGTCAAATTCACGTTTTATTCTTTCCAAATGTGTCTCCTGCAGCACTGCTATTTGCATTCTGCATTTCTTAATACAATTCAAAACTCTTTCTATTTTATCTATACTTCATTCATGTTCCAGGATAATATGGACAGCAGAGCCATCATGATAAAAAGCTAATGTTCCCACCTATTATACATGACAGTTTTTTGAATGTGTAATTCCAGCTTCTGTGTTACATCAAATACTAATGTTTGGCAAGCTGATCTTTTATACAATTGTTTCTTCTCCTCTATTTGAACCTATGTCAAATTTTTCAAGACTTTCAGTTTTAATAAAACCTCTCAAACAAAAAACTAAATACAAAACACCTCCATCCCCTATTAATATGGAACAAGCAGACAAAAGTATGTACATCTTTAAAACATGACATTTAACCCTCCAGAAGGGAACAACTGCCCAAACTGACAGATGCACTTACAAACATTACCTAACCTAAATTAAGGTTACCCATGTTAAAGTGCATGCTACAGCCTGTGCTGTGACTGTTCTTTTTTATCTCTCTTTCCCTCCCAGACATGAAAAACAGCTTGTATACTTTTAGAAAACATTAACGTTTAGCTGTAAGTAAATGTGCACTTGTTATCTTTAAATAAAACTAAATAGTAGACTGCTGTATTAATTGCATTAAAGTATTAAGGCTGCTAGGGAGGTTCTCTCTTATTCACTTCCCATAATTTCAAACATATTTTTTTTCACTGAACTGCTTACCATTGTATGTTTAAATTTTGAATTTCCCTCAGCAAAGAATACTCAGAATTCTCAACATTAACTGTTTGCACCTGCAGACAGCTTGTCTCCATGGAAATGTATTCAGCAGTGAGTCTTTATAAATTTCACTCAGAAAAGAATGCACAGCTGCCCTCGGCTGCTGACGTCTCAACTCCCATGAACATTTGCCAGAGGAAAACAAACAAGCTAATATCTTTGCAGTTGTTAAGAAGCCTAAAAGTTTCAAGTTTACTTATTTTTAAAGCCTACATGCTTACAAAAGCACCTGCTTATAGCTTAAGCCAAAAGTAGTGATCTAGATATTCTCCACTGTAAAATAAAAAAAACAGAAAATGTCCTAATTCTACATATAATATAAGCAGTGCATTTTTACATCCCACCCCACTTCAGCAGCCCAAGCTCACAACATATGAACATTAAACTTGCTTTTGTCCAGCCTTTTGTTTCCTCATTATACTGTAAAACCTACATTTCTTACAATTAAAAAAGTAATTGTTTACTTTAATATCTTTAACACATACATACAAGAAATCAATGAAAAGACTCTCCCTGCATTTAAAATACCACTGACCACACACTACACAGAACTGTTTTACTGTATACAACATGCAGTTTTTATCATGAACTGGTTTATAGAAATACTAATAAGAACAAAAATGTTTTACTTACAGTTGGTTTTCGCCCTTTTAGTGTCCTTCTAAACACTGACATAAAGTGGGATATATGCTTTACAGTCCACCCACAAGTCTAACAAAGTCAACAAACTAAAAGAATATCACTGAGTATTTCCTGATATTTCCTCCAACATGTTACTGTTTTTCATTGCACTCTACTATGAAACATGTTACATAATTTTCTCAATACATTTTTCACTACTGTTTTACAATATAATATGACCCTTTGTAATTTAAAAATATGTAAATGACTCTTAAAATAATTATGATTGTGGAGCCTTTCTCCTCAAGACTCTGCTGAAAATGGCCACTTTCTGGCCCAGTCGAACTTTCCTGGTAAACAAATGTCCAATAAATAAATAAAAGTCTAGTGTTTTCCAGCTACTTTTTCTTGCAAAACCATATTTCCTAAATGTGATAAGATGCTTTATAGTCATTCATTTATTCACTAATTTCAGAGTTGCTGGTCTTCCTCTTGTTCATCTACATCTACCAACACCAGACTCTGGTTTAAGTCCAAGGTACTGATGATTCTTTTAGTAAATTCCTGTGCTGTTTTCTGTCTCTGAAGCATTTTCCTTTGGAACACTGGAAAATGTTTTACTGGCAAAGTCTTTCTATGAAGCGTACCATCAGAAGAATGAGAGAGCAGGGTCCCTTCTGCTTGCTGACCCACTTTTTATGCTAATATGTGTCTTAACTGCTTTTTAATGACCAGATTTGGAGCAAACACTCAATGTGCTCATTCAATTAACACATTATACTGTGGAAAAATGGTCCAGTTGCTTATTTGTGCTTTCATAAAATTAATGCAGTCTGTTCCTTCCAGTTTCTCTGGTACAGTAGAAAATATCAGGTTTTCTCTGAGTGCTCTGTCTTCCAACTCTACTATTTTTTACACAGTTCTTCTTGAGAAACCAAACATTCAGCCAGCTTTTTATTCATGTCAGCCTCTGATTTTTTGCAGTCTAATCAGTTCAGGTGAATGGCTAGTTAAAGCTTCTTCTATAGTTTTCCAGTCTTTTGTTGTTTGAATTGATATATTCCTTGAATATTTCATTTATTTTAATCACTTTGGAGAACATACATTTATTTTTTCCTGGAAATTAGTAGAAGCTATCTCTTGAACCAATGCTGAAGCTTGAACTACCTTTTGCCAAACAGCTGCAGAATCCTTCCCAGATAGTGTTTTCTCTTCACCTTTTCTGGTTGATTTTCTTTCAGTTTCCAAATTTATTCTTTGCTGGCATCCAAGAAGTGTATGTACTAGCCGTTAACTGAATTTTACCAAAATAACATTTTCAATGGCAATCCTTGTTCTCAGTTTCTGTTTTCACACTGGGAGATCTGACGTTATGCTGCTGATCAGTGTGTAGCCATATTGGAAGTAATGGCACACTTTTTGTTGGACAAACTTTTGCAATTCCTTCATACCCTGTTCTGCATCAAAAAATGACTGATGCTCCAGGAAAAAAATATTCTGAAGGCAGCTGGATACAGCAGTTTGCATCTTGCACCTGCCTCTTTACATTCCCTGATTGCTGGGATAAATGTGCTTCTTTTTTACCTGGTATACAGTAGATAATCATTTCCAACAAATACACTTTGACATCCTGCCACAGTTTTCTCAGGATCAACTCTTTCTGCTGGTAAGATCTTTACTAATACAGGTTTTGGCTGCCTTCTTATGGCCAGGTTTGGAGCATACACTTGATGCACTCTTTCAATTAACAAATCCTACTGTGGAATACCAATCCAGTTGCTTATTTGTGCTTTCATAAAGTTAATAGAGTCTTCTCCTTCCAGTTTCTCTTGTACAGCAGAAAATCTCAGTTTTTTCCTGCACATGTTCTTGTCCTTTTTTGAAACAGCTCTTCTTAAGAATTCTCATACTCAGCCAGTCTTTTCTTCAGTTTGACCTCTGTTTTTTTCAAGTTTTATCAGTTCATCTAAATAGCTGTTTAAAGCTTCTTCCACTTTTTCCACACTTTTGTTATCTAAATTGAGATACTTCTCCAATGTTTCATTCATTTTAATCAGCTCTGAGCACTTTTGATTTATTTTTTCCTCTTAATTTCTGGAACCCATGTCTTGTACCAAATCTGGAACTTGAACTGCTTTTTCCCAAACAGCTGCAAGATTCTTCACAGTCAGTGTTTTCCCTTCACCTTTTCTAGTTGATTTTCTTTAAAGCTGTCTAAGTTTCTTCTGTGCTGGCACCCAGATAGTGCGTTTACTAGTCAGGAACTCAAGTTTTACCAAAACTGGCAGAATTACTGATCCTTAACTCAGTTTCATTTTTCACACTGGGAGAGCCAAGATTAATATGTTTATCAGTGTGTAACTATCTTGGAAGTACTGAGTGGGAGTACCCTTTGTGAAATAAACCGGACAGGTATTGTAAAAGGTTTGTTTGCCTGTGATGGGTTACTGTTTTCGTACCACAGGGAAAACCTTTTCCACTTAGATAAATAAGATTTTATGGTAGTACATTTTCCAGCCTCTTTCAGTATAGACAACACTTAAGAATAGGCTGTTTTATATGGAGTCAAAATCCATTTCTCAAAGTTGTTAGTTTAAGTGACTTCAGGTGAGGGTGAATGACAGAGCCCTTTTCTACGCGAGTATGTCTATCACTTTTGGTAGGATGAGAAATCTTCCCTCACTCAGGGCGTAGAGGAGGAAGAAAGTACAGTTTTGTACCTACCATAAATGTAGATGTCCGAGAGGAATGCATCTGCAGTCCTTACAAATGGGTTGTCCTGTCGTCAGGCAGCCCTTCGGTCGGCCGGATTCCAAAGTCTGGGTCTGGCTTCGGCTGGTGTCGCACTTCACCCGACGTCACTGCGGCAGTTCTTCGGGTATAAAGGCATCAGCCGACGCCATTTTCCTCAGTGTTTCTTGCCCCAGATGCCAGGTGCCCTCTTGGTAGGCTAAATTTGGATAAATGCCAAAGTTTCCAAATAGTAGAGAGCAAACACACAAAATAAACATGTATGTACATACATACAAACAAATACACCATAATAGATCCCCCCCAAGCTAGCTGAAGATTGGTAAGTACCCTAGGAGTACCTCAGAGGGGAAGGAGGGTGGGTAATCCTGACTGCAGATGCATTCCTCTCGGACATCTACATTTATGGTAGGTACAAAACTGTACTATGTCCTTCAAGGATGCATCTGCAGTCCTTACAAATGGGTAGAATACCATAGCTAAACTAGGGAGGAGGTAATGAGAATAGATTATGGTGTAGTCAGGATCCCTTGCAAAACAGCAGTGGCAAAACCAGCACGGGATCTAGAGTATAGAGGTAAGTTATAATGCTTGGCAAATGTATGCACGGAGGTCCAAGTAGCAGCCTCTATAATGTCCTTGGTAGCCACTCCTCGTAAGAAAGCTGTGGTAGTGGCTGTGGCCCTTGTGGAGTGAGGCCTGATGTTCTCTGGAGTTTTCTTTCCATGGTAGGAGTAACAAAATCTAATGCAATTTCCTATCCATTTGGAGATTGTCTGTTTAGAAATTGGTTTTCCTTCTTTTCCTGTTGCATAAGCTACCAGAAGCTGGTCAGTTTTTCTATTGTTTTTTGTCCTGTCCAGGTAGTAGCGTAATTGCCTGTGTACATCCAAGGTATGTAAGAGCTTTTCTCCCCTGTTCTGTGGATTGGGGAAGAATGTAGGAAGGTGGATAGCCTGATTTAAAGAGACTCTGGATACCACCTTAGGCATAAATGTAGGATTTGTTCTCATGGACACTCTATCTTGATGGAAGATCAGGAAGGGTTGTACTGCCATTAATGCTTGTAGTTCAGAGACTCTTCTTGCTGAAGTTATTGCCAGCAGGAAGGCAGTCTTCCAGGATAAGTATTGCAAGTCTGCTGTAGCTGCTGGCTCGAAAGGAGGTAGAGTCAGTTTTTCTAGCACAAAGTTCAAGTCCCATGCTGGCAATGGAGGTTTCCTGGGAGGTTTTACATTTTAATTCCCCTCAGAAACTGTCTGAGCAGAGGATGCGAGAAGACAGGAGGATCCAAGCTGTATTGTGCTGAAATAGCTGATGCATGTATCTTGATGGAGGAATAGGACAGGCCTGTGTGGTAGAGCTCCGCCAAGTACTCCAGGATGTTGGCTATGTTCACCAGTGTCACATCTTGCCCTTTGCAGTACTCCAGATGAGATATCTTTTCCATTTTGCTGCATAATTCTTTCTTGTTGAAGGTCTACGAGCCTCCAGGATTATGTCCTTAACCCTTTGGGATAAATTTGGGTTAATTTCTGTTATGTAATGTTCCCGGCAGTTAGCTGCAGAGTTTTTAGGTTTGGATGCAGAATGTTGTAGTTGTTCTGTGTCAGCAGTAATGGGATCAGGGGCAGTTTCCATATTTGTTCCCGGGACATGCTCCTCAGCAGTGGGTACCAATGTTGTCTTGGCCAGTCTGGGGCTATCAGAATGATCCTCGGACGTTCTTCTTTGATCTTGAGAAGCACCTTGTGCATCAAAGGAAGTGGTGAGAATGCGTATGCTGTCAGGCTTTTCCAACTGAAGGATAGGGAGTCCACCTTCCAAGCAAGTGGGTGGTAAGTCCTTGTGCAGAATTTCTTCAACTGGTGATTGTATGGAGATGCAAACAAGTCTATTTGTGGTAATCCCCATTCTCTTGTGATGGCTTTGAAGATGTCCGGATGCAGCATCCATTCGTGGGCATCTGTTGTAGTTCTGCTTAATATGTCTGCTAGAATGTTTTCCTTCCCTGGTACATAAATTGCCTGTAACTGAATGTTGTAGCTCAGAGCCACATCCCATAGGTCTAGTGCCAGCCGGCATAGGGGGTATGAGTGTGTGCCTCCCTGTTTGTTGATGTACCACATAACTGTGGTGTTGTCTGTCCTTATCAACAGCTGGCCTTCGTGGAGAAGAGGTCTGAATGCCTGGATTGCCAATTTTACTGCCATCATTTCTTTTAGATTTATGTGCAGATGTAGTTGGTCTTGAGTCCATAGGCCTTGAATGCACTTGTCCATCATGTGTGCCCCCCAACCGAGGTCTGAGGCATCTGTCGTGATAGTTTGTCTTGGTTGACTTTTGCAGAAGGGCAGACCTGTGTTTGATTGACAGGCCTGAGCCCACCATAAGAACTCTTGCTTCAGGCATGGAATCATTGGAATTTTGGTTTCCGGGCTGTGCTTGTGCTGAGACCACAAATTCTTTAGGTACCACTGTAGCTTTCTCATATGAAGCCTGGCATGAGGGACCAGAATTATGCAGGATGCCATGAAGCCTAGAGCTTGTAGCACTTTTCTTGCAGTTAGATGGCTCTGCTTTGTTAATGCCAAGAAATAGAGAGGAAGTTGCTCTTTCTTTTCTGCAGTTAGAAATGCCATTTGTTTTGATGCGTCCAGTTCTGCACCCAGAAAGGTTATTATTTGGGATGGAATCAGCCTTGACTTTTTTGTATTGACTGTGTATCCCAGGGCTTGTAGCAGGTAGATGACTCTTTGTAAGTCTTCTGTTAATTTGTTTTGTTGTCCGCTTGTATCAGGCAGTCGTCCAGGTAGGGATAGATTTGAATTCCTGAAGTCTGCAATGAGCGATTACTGATGCCAGGCATTTCGTGAACACTCTGGGCAGTAGATAAGCCAAAGGGCAATGCTGAGAATTGATAATGCTCTGATCCTGCAAGAAATCTGAGGTATCTTCTGCAAATTGGTCTTATGGGGACGTGCAGGTATGCCTCCTTGAGATCTAGAGTTACCAGCCAAGACTCCTTGCCCAGCATGGGAAGAAGCTGCTGTAGGGTCAGCATTTTGAATTTTGGAACAATGAGGAATGTGTTTAGAGCGGACAGATCTAGAATAGGCCTCCATTTGTTTTCTTTTCTTGGTACCAGGAAGAGCCTGGAGTAAAATCCCTTCCCTTGCTCCATAAATGGTACCTTTTCCACAGCATGCATTCTTAATAATTGAGATATTTGTTTTAGAGCTTCTGCCCTTTGAGAAGGTGGTAGGTTTGGCATTCCTCTCTTTCCTGGTAGTGTATGGAAATGGAACCTGTAACCTTTGTCTATAGTCTGCAAAATCCATTTTCTCTTGTAATGCAGTGCCAGTTTCTTGAAAATAATGTTAGCTTTCCGCCTAAGGGTGCTTCTAGTTGTTCCCTGGTAGGCGGTGCCACCGCCGAGTCACTGTGATTGAGTTGTTGTAGTGGTGGTGGCTGTATCCGTGCCTCGTTGGTTGTTACCCTGCCACTGGCGACCCCTGTAGGCACCCCTGGATTGGTTTCTGCCTCTAGAGCCTATTCCTGCCTCTTTGTGCCTTAGAGGAGTTCGGAAAGGACCAATTCTTGGAGGGCCAATTCCTGCTAAACCTTGGAGGTTGAACTTGTAAGAAATCTTTTACTGTTTGCACAGATTTTGCTTTCTCTTCCATCTTTTTCAGTACCTGCTGTGGGGCACCAAATAAATTGACCTTGTCCATAGGTGCATCCAAAAGCTTAGATTTGACATGGTCTGGTAATGCCTGCTCTTTCAACCATGCATGCCTCCTGATAACTGTGCCAGTCATGGCTGATCTAAAGGAAGCCTCCAGTGCATCATAGCCACATTTTAAAGAATGGTTACTAACCTGCTGTATGTTATGTAACATTTCTTGAATATACTTTTTATCTAAAGATTCTTCAGAGAACAGCTTTTTAGTCAACTGGTCAAGCATAAACTCTTGATATTGAATCATATGAAATTGGCAGTTCAAAGCTCTAGCTGACAAAGTAGCAGAGGTGTAAACTTTTTACCCCATCTCTCTAAGGACCTGGATTCCCTTTCAGAGGGGAGAGGGTTTTTAGAAGAAGTAGCTGCTACAGCTTTAGGGCCCTGGGAGATAGTCTCTGGATCTGCAAAAGGGGCCTTATATAAGTGGTGATGAGTGTCCGGAACCCTGTAGTACCTATCTGGCTTAGCAGAAGCCGGAGGTAAAGTATCAGGAGTAGTGCAAGCATCATTAAATGCATCATCAACAACAGATAGAACTGGAGGAATAGCTAAAGGCCTATGCTGTGGTAAGTGTAGAAAGGTCCTAAGCCTTTTTCTAGAGTCTGAGAAATCTTGGCCCTGCCACTGAAATTGTTCCCTCATAGCATGCAAGGTTTCCCCAAAGGAAAATTCCTCAGGAGGAGAGGCTGAAGGGATGGACTCCTCAGCATCAGAGTCTTCGTAAGGAGAATAAGAAGCCTCAGGAGGGTCTGTATGTTCTGAATCATCAGAAGAATCATCTGTGGCTACTGGCTCAGGGGCTCTGCTCTAGGCCTCTTTTCTGGAGGAGGGAGAGAGGCCCTGTCTGGATGAGGCTGGGATCCACGAATTAAAGTGATGAGATCCTGTGCCAAAGAAAGCATATGGGAGCTGGTGCTGGGCCTGTGAGAGGGGGGCTTGGCAGGCACAGGTTTGGAAGTTTTGGCTGCTTTAGCCCTGGCAAAGGCCTTAACAGACATAGCTGGAGGAGGCCTAGCAGCTCCACGTGCAGGGGTAGAGATATCTAGTGGAATGGTGTCTGATAAATCCTGTGAAATCGCAACAGAAGGCTGGATTTCAGAAGCCGTTTCTACCAGGATAGAAGAGGCCTCGGTAGAAGGCAAGTTATCGGCTGAAGAAAGAACCGCTTGCTCGGTTTCGGCCGAAACCGAGACACTCGTGGATTGCTTAACTGTGGTTTCAGCCGAAACCGCGGACTGCGAGTGTCAGTCCTTTTCTTTGCGCTTTTTGGTTATTTGCGTAGTCGGAGGATCCGACGGCATAATGTAGGCAAAATCGGAGCCGAAAATCTGTTCAGCAAAGTCCGAGCGACGTCTAAGCGTCCGTCGGTTAAAAGAAGCACAGGCTAGACAAGCTGCTACGTCGTGGTCTGGGCCTAAACAATGTATGCAATAGGAGTGGAAATCTTTATGAGGTATTTGTTTCCCACAAGATAAACAGTTATTAACTTTCTCTGACATCGGCTGAGGCAAGAAAGAGTCCCCAACGGGGTACTTAGCTTTATAGAAGTCTTCGAAGTAGTATTCGGTAGTAGTAATCTCTGGATCTGACCGACCGGCACTTGCGAACAGCTTCTGCTTCGGGCGCCACGCGGCAAGAAAGACTGAGGAAAATGGCGTCGGCTGATGCCTTTATACCCGAAGAACTGCCACAGTGACGTCGGGTGAAGTGCGACACCAGCCGAAGCCAGACCCAGACTTTGGAATCCGGCCGACCGAAGGGCTGCCTGATGACAGGACAACCCATTTGTAAGGACTGCAGATGCATCCTTGAAGGACATCTAACAATGTTTTGGCCTGAAGGGGCCACACAAATCATGGTCCAATTGTCTGACCTCGCCTCTATCAGAATCCTGGATATCAGAAAAAGGATAGGTAGGTATAAAGGAGCGAGTCTTGTCCATTTGAAGAAGAAACCATCTATAGTTTGGGTCTTTGGCTGTTGTGGTGGTTGACAAACCGGTCTATGCTAGGATGTCCCCAAAGTGAGGTCCAGGAAGGCCTCTCATTTTAGCATCCATTCACTGGGGTTCAGAATGTCCTGGTCAGTGTCTGCCAGGGTGCTGTTCTGGCCCAGGTTGTAGAATGCTGTCAGTGTCAAGTGTGGATGCTGTGTCAAAAAATCAAATATTCATAGCTACACTGCAAAGAAGATAAAAGTGAGATCCCCCTTGTGTGTGATGTACAGTATGACTGTGGTGCTGTCTGTCCAAATCTGCAGTGTGCCTGGGGACATATAACTTTGAAAAGCTTTCATGGCTAAAAAGACTGCTAGCAACTCCTTTTTGTTTATGTGAAGTGTTCTTTGTTCTGGAGTCCATTCTGGGGTCCAGACAGCCTGCAATTTTAAGGGGCCTAAGTGTGCTCCCTATGCTACCTTGGAGCTGTCCGTGGTGATGGCCTTCTCTGTCTCTGGTTGGGAAAACAATTCACCTTGATGGTGTCCTTCCATCAAAGTTCTCTTTTGAGACAGAGTGGAAGAGGCACCTGGTGTCCAGGGGTTGAGTACTGTTCCAAATAGTTACTTAGAAACTGCTGAAGTTTCCTCAAGTGTAATTTTGCCAAGGGGATCATAATGATGCATGACACTATGAACCCTAAGGCCCTTAGATACTCTCTTGCTGTGATGGTCTGCATTGGCAGCAGGCTGAATAGGTAATCTGTCAGGAAGGAGAACTTGTCTTGGGGCAAGAAAGCTTTTGGTTCTAGTAAGTCTATCGCTGTTCCCAGAAAAAAGCATTCTTGCCTATGGTTGACGCTAGGATTTGCAGAGACTGAGAGTAACCCCTATTCTCTGATGACAGCCCATGGTAGCTTGTAAGGCTGTTTGGAGTTCTGGGATAGTTCTTCCCTGGATGAGACAGTTGACCAGGTAGGGTTAAATATGCACACCCAGCATTCTGCAATGTGCTATAACTAGAGCTATATATTTAGTGAATACTCTGGGTGTAGTAGATCAACCAAATGGTAAAGCACAGAACTGGTAATGCAAATATGCTGCCATGAGCTTAAGGTATAGTCTGTGGTCCTTTGCTATAGGAACATGGAGATGGGCATCTTTTAGGTATGTTGTAACCATATATACTTCTTGAATAATAATTGGTAGCAGTTTCTGTAGGGTCAGTATCTTGAATTTGGGAATGTTTAGGAACTTGTTTAACTTGCAGAGGAATAAAATTGATCTCCAAGTAACTTCCTTTCTTGAGACTAGGAAAAATCTTAAATAGAAACCTAATGCCTCTTTGCCAGCAGGGACTGGTTGGAGGATCCCTGTTGCAAGAGTTCTTGCAAGATGGGGAGGGGGGGGGGGCTTCTTGGTCTTTTGGTAGCTTTGGTATTCCTAGGAAAGGAGGTATCTCTCTGAATTGGATGAAGTAACCTTTTTTCTATAATGCTTAGCACCCACAAGTCAAAGAGGAGAGTCTTGTCACAGCTGTTCCCTTTGGGGGTAGAATCTTTGAACCCCCCCCCCCCCCAGGTCTGGGACACTACTCTGGTTGCCATCTTTTGGACTGTCTTGGTATTGGTCTTTTAGATCTGGGAGGCCTCCTTTATCCTGTGTAGGCGGGAAAGACCAAAGTTTGGAAAGCTAATTTCTATTATAACTAGAGGTTAGGGACAAATAAAATTCCTTTACAGTTTTTATTTGTTTCTGGTTCTTATCTAATTTCTTGAAAGCTTTCTCTGCAGGAGGCCCAAAAAGGAATTCTTTACCTAATGGGTTGTTCAGCCTTTACTTAGTCAGAAAGTTGCTGGGTCCTTAGCAAAGCACGCCTGCTGATGAAAAGAGCCATTGGTTGCTGCTCTGTATGAGGCTTCTAAAGCATCATAACCACACTTCAGTGAATGATTAGAAACCTACTGTGCTGGTCTAGCTGTCTTAGGTTCATAGGTTCATAGATTAGTACTAGGCTATCTGCTCCTGTGGACCATTTTAAGTCTAGCCAATTAGCCCATGTGAGAATCAAACCTTGCACCCTGTGTTTTTAAGGTAAACATCTTAGCCATTATGCCAACCTCTCTTGCATCAATTCTCTTCCACAAGGTACTCTAACCCATATAATGATCAACCCCAGTAATCTAACTTTAGCATCAAATGTTTATGACAGCAAAAAAACTACTGAACTACATTGTCTGGATTCTTGCGATAACTGAAACATGGCTTAAACTCAGCATAAAGTACTCCGAAATTACACTCCCCAGCTACATTATTGCCTGTAATGACCATATAAAGAGGAAAGGTGGTGGCATTGCTTTAATATTTTCCAGCAACTACCACATTTCCCCCCATAACAAACCAATACCAAAATTCAGTTCTGTAGAGCTTATTACTTTCCTGAAAATAAACTAATGTAAATAAATACATACTACTGTGCTCTACATCCTTTCTGGTGACAATACATCTATGCTGGACAATATCCTATACTGAATATCAATAACAATTTCATAACTACAAAAAAATATTACATGGCAATGTCTATATCAATTGGTTGTACATAACTTCCAACTTTCACACAACTAATTAGTAGCCCCCACATTATAGCAGGACATCACATTCCTTCTTAGACTTGATCCTAGTATCAGACCCTAGCAGATTTACCACCACAGGTACAATGTCAGACACTTTCAGTGGCAGTCTCCCAATCTAAACAACGAGACATCTCAAAGATACACTTAAACTGCATGTTTATAAAACAGCACACCACATGTTCAAGTTAAACCCAAAAATATTCATTATGACCCTACAATCTATTAACTGGAATATCCTAAAACTCACCCCCTTAGATGATGTAAATAAATTCAATACAACATTCCTAAATATCCAAAACAGCCTTGTACCCCCTAGAAGGAAAAGACTAACAAATAATGCAGTTTGGCTATGCACAAAGCGTAGAATGTAATGGAAGATAGAGAGAAAAAGCATGAAAGAATAGCAGAAATAAACTTCAGAATACTCTGTAACCATACTAAAAAGTAAATAAATGAAGGCAAAAACTATATTATAACTAATTTCAGAATAATAGTTAAACATAACCCTAAAACATTCTGGTTAGCCATTGAAGAAATCTTACATCTCAGCCAAAAATTCAACCTAACCCCTCTCTCAATAACTTACCACTCAAAACTGCAAAAAAATCAGCTCTAGTTTCATAGACAGTATAGCATCCCTAACCAAGGATTTCCCAACACCTACTCCAAACCCTGCCCAACAGCCACATATCACCACATTCACTTTGACCTTCAACCCTGTGTCCACATCTTATATAAAACCACTCAAACTCAAACCATGCTCTACTTCAGATGAAGACCTTCCAAGCAAGTACTTTAAAATAGTAGCCAATAGCATTCACTATCCTGTCTTAATCCTTATAAATAGGTCAGTCCAAGAATCCTACATTCCCTTTCTCTCTCTCTCTCTGGAGAAAAAAAATCACACATTATCCCTCGATACAAAGGAGGAAATTCAACAGACATTACTAACTTTAGACCATTATCAATCTTGTCCCCTTCTCCAAAGTACTTGAAAAATGTATTCAAAAACAACTGCGTAACTGTCTCCTGCAGGAAGAACTCCTATCCCCCACACAACACGTCTTCCATAGTATTAACACTGCATTTCTAACCCTACTCACTTCCTTACTTCAATCAATTTCTCTCACTTGATTCTCTAATTATACAATGATAACTCATTAGTATTCAAAAATGTGCACACTGATTGGTCAGCCCAACCAGCGTTCCCATTGTAAATGGAGCATATACTGATAGAAAAAAGTCCAGTCACAAATTTTCACAAAATGTCCTGAATTTAGCCTCATATTTTTGTTCCGTCTTTCATAAAATGTGTTTTTCTGAAAAATCATAGAGGAGTGAAGTTACTAAATAATGACATGCATTTCAGTTTCAAAATTAATGTCCTTCAGGCAATGCACAATAACATAAATCCTGTTATTCTAACAGCTTTCTAAGTTTAGAATAGCAGCACTTACAATTGCTTCCTATTTTGGGGCCTTGTCCCCAGTTATTTAAGGCTTTATGACATTTCTTGAGCTAAGAGGTCAAGATGTGCATATGGACGGCAGCATAAATACAAGGACAATCAGGAATGCTCTGCAAAACTAAAGAAACATACCTGATTTTCCTTGTATTTTTCCCCGTCTCTTGTACCTCTAAATTGTCTGGATTTTATAGTTAAAAAAAAAAAAAAAAAAACAACGGACCATCTTCCTTTCTCCATTGCTTGTTTTCAACAGCATTGATGTACTGTGCAAGCACAGGAGCGTTAAGTCCCCATATGCATCTGCAGTACAGCAACAAACATGGAAGAACGAGAAAACAATGCAGAGGAACACTACTGGGCAGTTATACAAAGACATTATTTAAGAAAAGTAAACAATTTTTGTTTCTTAGATAATGTCATTGTATAATACTGATAACCGACTCATGGGTATGGGTATATGAGGATTTACCCATGGCTGGCTTTATTTAATCACTCAGGCTTTGCTCTCGTGATCAAACCATGCCAACTGTGGGTAAATCCTCAACACACCCACTCAATTATTGCTTAAATATGCCACAACTCTGCTTTTTCTCTCACTTCATATTGCAATTCCTGTTTGTATTATACTTTAATTTCTCTATACAGTAACTAAAATTTCTCTTAAATATTAAATCATTGTCATATAAATTGTATCTGTTCTTAACCACTTTTTTCTTACTATGTCTAATTTGGTATAATTATTTAAGCTGTAGATGTTTTTGCATATTTTTTGAAGATTGCAAAATTACTGTTCTTAAAATGTTTTTGTAATACTTTGGAGCTGTACTCCCCAGGCCTCTGCTGAAAATGGGCATCTATACCCAGCTGGACTTTCCCAGTAATCACACGTCAGTGAGTAAATACATAAATATATAGTCTGTTTTCCCTGTCATTAGGTAAGGGATGAAGCCTGCAACAAGCTATAACTGGAGCTAGCTGCTTAGTGAACCCTCTTGGTGCAGTGGATACTTCAAAGAGTAAGGCAAAGAACTGACAAAATGACTCAGTTACAAAACCCTGAGAAACGCTTGATGTCAGGATGAAAAAGAATGAGATGATATGCATCTTTTAAATGTAGCATTACCTAGAAACTTAAATGAGGAAGAAGACATAACAGATTCTGAAGTGAACTCTTTGAAGTTAGGCACCATCTCAAAAAAAATCTAAGAAAGATCCAGAACTTGTCTCCAAGCATCTTCTTTCTCTGGCACTAAAAACATCCTTCAACAAAAACCCTTCCCAACTTGGAAAGGAGGAACTAGTTCTATTACTCCCTAGAACAGCATGTAATGAAGGACAGGTAGAAATAAGAGTCTGGTCTGGCAGATTGGGGGGGGGGGGGTGACAGAGTCCTTTAGGTCATTCCGCCAAAATTGGCAATAGGGTTACAGAATCCCTTAAAAAAAATATGGGTAGATAATTGAAGAGATTCCCTTATTTAACTTACCCCTTCCATCATACTTTCTGATCATCTCTGCAGCAAAGGAACCAACAAATGAATCTCTATCCAAAAGGGAAAATAAAATCTCGTTATTCACATTCTCTTGGGAGGTTTTGAGAATGCAATCAGGCAAACCTCCTCAAAACAATGCCAGTGGCCATAGCCCTGGGAGAATTATCAAATGAGTCAAACACACACACACACACACACACACACACACACACACACACACACACACACACACACACACACACACTATAAACAGAGAGTAGTGACTAGTACAATAGAAGAGGCTAAATCATTTAAAGCAAATGTTTCCCCTCAAGAAGAAACTGGAAACCAAACATTCCTCATACTTTCACAATTAGACAGAATAAACAATAACATGCATGCCAGGCTGACAATTCCAAATTCTGAAAATCAAAGATGCAGAAGCATGCAAAATTTTCCCATACCCATCAATAACTTTCCCATCCTTATCAAAAAAGATTAGGATAGAATTAACTAACTGTTTTGATGATGTCAATTTTCATTCATTCCTCAACTAATGCAATGAGATCCGATCCTTGGATTCGACTTGGCCATTACACTAGCTTATGGCCAACCAAAAATTCTTGAGCTCCTTCCCTACCCATAATGCAACAATCCCTAACATTCCCCAGATCTCGTTTGCTTTCGTGTCTAGATGTGGTTACCTTCAGCTCTTGAGTCAGACTGGGAAATAAGTTTTTTTCTTATACATTTCCTTTTCAAAACAATTTGTTTGATATATATTTTTTCTTCATCGCTGTATTATTAAATGCCTTCCGTATACCAGAGTGCTCCTCCAAGCATTTCTGCAGTTCATAGGGTGGTACTAGGCTATTAGCCCTAGGGCCTATACAAGCCTAGCCATAACAATTGCTTGGCTATTTCTTCCCACAACATTTACTTCCCTGGCCCCTGTCTAGCAGGGTGACTGACGTGATCCCCGGGGTGAATTTCCTATCTCCCATTCAGTTGTCAAGGTTCCTTCTGAAGAGGGCCAAAGAGGCGCTCTGCTTGACATGTACAGGCAGCCTATTCCAGAGTCTGGGGAATGTCTGGGTCAGGAACCTATCCCTCCAGCATGTTTTGTTCATTGTGATGACAAAGTTTAGATCCCTGGAGCGTGTGGCTCTGAGGGATTGGGATTTCTTGAAGTGTAGCATGTCCAATAGCTATGGGTTTGACATGGCATTGTATGTTAAGCAGAGATCGCCTCTAAGTAGACAATATGAGACAGAGTATAGCTGGAGTTTTTTAGATGGTCAGCATAGGGCATCTGCTTTAGGCCTGTGATTCTTTTAGTGAGGTATTTCTGCGACCTTTCCAGTTGTTGCAGATGTCTTGAGAGGTATATACCAAACAGGGCATTGTATTCTATAATGGATCTAATGAGGGATGAGTACAGTGGGACAATGGCCTCCTTTTTTCTGGATGAAAAGCCCTTAGTGATGAGGTGTGCCACATAGAAGGACTTCCTGACTGTTGTGGCGATGTGGTTATTAAAGGTGAGACCACTGTCCACCTGTGTCCATAAGTCTCTTACCACACTTTCGGTGTTTAGTGTACTGCCATCTATGTGGTAATTCATGGGTACGTGTTTTTTTCCCAAAGGGGATAACTACACATTTTTTGGCATTGAGCTTGACCCCATGGCTCTGGCACCAAGCATCTGTTTCTGTAAGGCCCTTTTGTAGAATATCCACATCATTTGGGGATTCAATAATGGCTCCCAGTTTGCAGTCATCTGCGAACTTTGTTAGTCAGAGTCCCTTAGTGTTGGCCTGTACTTCAGAGAAGTAGATGCCAAACAAGAGACGTCCCAGGAATGAACCCTGAGGTAGTCCACTTGTCACTTGTTTGGAGCTTGATTTGGAGTCGTCTACTTTTACAGTGTGGGTTCTGTCAGTAAGCCAGTTGGCAACCCATCAAGTGACGTAGGGATTAATGCCCAGCTTAGGAAGTTTATCTATGATTCCAGAGTGGGGGATGGTGTTGAAGGCCTTGGAGAGGTCCAGATAGGCTGTGTGGACCACCTTACCCTCGTCCACAGCTCTGGAGACTGATTCGAAGAAGTCAATCAGATTCAGGAGACAAGATCCGCCCTTCACAAACCCAAACTGGGTGGGGTCCAGTGTTTGAAGGTTGCCAATGTCTTTGTTTATAAGTTCCATGATAATACATTCCATGGCCTTGCAGATCAGGCTCATCAGACTGATGGGGCGGTAGTTCCCAGGATCCAAGATGGATCCCCTCTTGTGGAGTGGGATAACTGTAGCTGTGCTCCACTCAGTGGGCATGAAGCCCGAGGTGAGGCTATGATTAAACATGACACTTAGGTGAGGGGCCAGTTCATTTTGTAGTTCATGTAGTACACAGCCCAGGATGTCGTCTGGTCCCATGGATGCTGTATTCTTAGCTTTGGAGAGTGCGTTTTTTTACCATTGTGGCCGTTAATACCAGAATTTGTCAATCTTTCGTTATTGAGATGGGCCCTTTGGGGGGGGTGAAGTTGGCACTGAATCAGCCTTCCAGGATATTGGCAATATCCTTGGGATCAGTATATTTAATGCCATTCTGTTGTAGCTCAGAGCAGATCTGAGCATTGCCATTTAGATTCTTGACATAGCTATATAATGCCTTGCCGTTGTCTTTGGAATCTTTGGCAATTTTTTTTTCGTAACTAGCTTTAAAGGATTTTATGAGGGATCTCAGCTTCTTAGAGGCTGGTAAGGGAGTTTTTTGCATCCTGGGAGTTTCCTCTTTTCTGCAACAGTTTGTTCCTTTTGTTCTAAAGTTTGTTTATGGCAGGGGACCACCAGATCGGCTTCCTTTTTGGAGGAGAGTGTCTTGGTTCTGTTTGGGATGGCACGATTCATGCACGAGTGGATGTGCTCGTACAGTGCCTTAGTGTAGGATTCATCAGTCGAACTTTCAGTTCCCGTTTGTATGGGTGTCATGAAGTTAGTCACTTCTGACTTAAGTAGCATGAAGTTGGATTTTTAGAAGTTTTTTACGGAGGTTTCCTTACTGGGGGGTGGGGGAGGGATGTGGATGTCAAGGTTGACTAGCTTATGGTCAGACCTGACCAACAAGGGGGTAACCATAGGTGTGGAGCATCGATTTCCCATACTGGTAATGACCAGGTCTAGGATATTGGAGCCCCTGGTGGGACTATGGATTAGTTGATCCAAGGCATTGAAATTTATGAATTCCAAGAACTGTTGGGCAAAGGTGTTGGTACACAAGTAGTTGTCCCAGTTAATGGCAGGGTAGTTGAAATCACCCAGTATTAGGGTGTTTGGTTGTATCTTAATAATTTCCAGTATGTTTAGAAAGGTGTAGTGAGAATCTTGGGGCATGGTGGGAGGATCTGTAGCAAGCTACAATTTGGATTGCAGTCTTACCTAGTGTTAGTTGCATCTGGAGAATTTCAGATGCATTGTGTCGGGCAACTAGCCTGGGGGTGTGAATATCCTTGGTGAATATAGACACTTCTCCACCTTTAGTTTTTCGGTCCTGGTTTGGTGGTCAAAAAATGTGGATAAGAGTTGTAGCCTGGTATTGCAGGGGTGCTCTCTGGAACCTTGAACGAGGTCTCAGTTACTGCACAGATATCGATGTTCTCCATTTTTAGGAGTGCCTCGAGAGTGCATTTTGAGGTTTAGACTTCTAGCATTACCTTCAGATTTTGCATGCTTGTACCTGTCACGGTGGTGGTTTTGTCCTTTGAACTTTGCCTAAAAAATGCACTGTAGGGGCGGCAAGAGCCTTAGCCAGTATCCTGAATCCCAGGGGCGATCTGGCAAAGCATAGTGGTCTGGTGATCATGTCGTCCCAGGCAGACAGATACTGGGTCTCCTTTGAATGACACCAGAAGCTTAGCCAATTGTTGAAGTCAATCATTTTGTCCTTATACTGTGGTATCATTCTGGGTGAAGGCAGGATGCTACTCAGGGCTAGGGTCATACCTGCCTGGGCCACATGATCTGAGAGTTCTTCCATGTCTCTTTTTATGTAGTCCAGGGACGTACATCTCAAATCATTCACTCCAACATGGACAATGACAGAGTCATATTTGTACTTGTTGTGGAATGACTTGAGTGCATGCGTTATATGGTGGATCCTGGCACCCGACAGGCAGCTGACTGTAATTTTCTCCTTGTTCAGTCTAGTGAGTGGGACATCAGTGTGCCTGACTATACAGTCACCTATGGCTAAAGTATTGGGTAGGTTGTCTTGCCTTAGGGGCTGTTGTTGGGTAGCACACTGGTGTTGTGAGCTATGTGACACTTTAGGTGTGATTGGCGTTTGTTTGCGTTTCAACTTCGGAGGTCCCTGTTGCTTGGGCAGGATACTGTTAAGGGCCTACGCATATGAGGGTGTAGTGTTGCTATGTGAGGGTGTTGGTGGTGTGGGTTTGGAAGGGCTATGTGTTGCTTGAGGTGTAGTGTGGGTGTTAACCTTCTCCTCTTGACAGTCTAGCACAATCTTAGGTGGAGAGAGCTTTGCTTCCAGTCTAGCTATGTAAGTGTATCTCTCGCAGGTTGTAGTGCTGGGTGGTAGGAGGAGAGGGTTGTCTGTGTACATGAGGCAATTGCTGCATTGCCCCAGTATGCCCAGATTCACCAGGTGGACAGGAGAAATCACCAGACGCTGACCCTTGGACATGCCTGGTTTGGCACTTTTTTTTTTGTAAAGTACAAGGGCTGTTTTCCCTTACCTTAGCAAGGTACCTTGCAATTATAGGCTGTTTAGTGCCTACAGTTAAATTCTCCTTATTAACAAGGAGAGTGAGTGCTTGTATCAGTTTAAGGCTTCCTAGTGCATTCCAGCAGATTTTAAAGCAAGTGCTAGTCACAGGAATGCTTACAGGTAAGATGAAAAAAAATGGTTTATCCTAAACACTGCAGTGTGCACTAGAGGAGTTAGATGTGAAAGTAGGTAACTTAAGTTTTACCTCTCTAAAAAGTTAAGTTTTAGTGGATCTTTAGCGGATTTAAGTGTGATCTTAAATTCCTAACCTGGAAAATTATCTTTCTAGTTGCAGTTACATCTGCTAGAAGAATTTCAGAACTTCAAGCATTACCTTCTAAGCCTCCATATTTGATTTTTCATAAGGACAGGGTCATGTTACATACCAATGCTTCCTTCCTTTCTAAGGTAGCATCAGAATACAACATCAACCGATCCAGTAACTTGCCAGTATTCTATCCAAAATTTGCAAATAAAGGGTAATATATGTTGCATTTATTGGATATCCATAGACAATTGCGTTTTTACTTGTGCAGAACAAAAGAAATTAGAAAGACAAGTCAGCTTTTTATCTCCTTTGCAGATACTAACTTGGGTGAATCAGTTACAAAGGTAACTCTAGCTAGATGGTTGACAGATTGCATTTAATTAGTCTATAACAAGTTGAATCTCCCTTTACCAAAATCTTTAAAAGATCATTCAACTAGATCTATGGCAACTTCTTCTGTGTTCAAGTCTAGAGTTTCTATGGATGATAGATGTGCGGCTGCAACTTCGTCAAATCATCAAACTTTTATCACTCATTACAAAGAAGATCTGGTCTCATGGGGAAGAGCAACCCTTTGGTCACCATACTCAGGAATATCCTTCCTTAGAGTCCACTCAGGATTTTAGGTAAGTGGAGACTCTGTCCCGTTTGTTGAGGAATGAATGAAAATGGACAACATCAGATAAAGAAGTTATGTACTCACCGTAATGTTCTATATGTGTTGTCCATTTTCTTTCTTCTTCAACGCCCCACCCACCAACCACCATCATTTTTAATGAATGACTTATGGAGGAATGAGAGGCTTCAAAGACAATACTGTCCTTTGTGTTGAGCTCCATTATAAGGCTTATTATAACAGTCTTCCTGTCAAGCAGCAAACAAGATCTGAGAGATGTTAGGGATTGATGCATTATGGGTAGGGAAGGAGATTGGGAGTTTTTTGATGGCCACGAGTTAGTGTAATGGCCGAACTGGATACAAACCGATTAGCTGAGGAAGAATAAAATGGTCAACACAGATGGAACTTTACAGTGGGTACATAACTTCTTTTTTAATAGCAGTAGGAATAACTAAAGCTAAAGCTGCTGGGTGAGGTTGGGGAAGAGTGTATAAAAATTTAAAAAAATTGAAGAAAGTACAGTTGTGTACACTTACCGTGAATGTAGATGTTTGAGTGTATTCACTGTTGCAGTCATCACATTTGGGTTATCTGCTTGCAGATAGCCCTCAGTCGGCCTGATTATCAAAGTCTTAGGTCCTGCATTGGTTGCTGTCTCATCTTCCATGACATCAGGTAGTCAGGGGTATAACGCATGCAGCCGACGCCATTACATCAGTTTTTCTTGCCCCCAGATGTCAAGTGTCCCCATAATGGGAAGCAATTATATACAAGGTTACACCTCCAACAAAAAAGCAAATACACCAAAAAGCTTTAAGCATAGTAAACAAGAATAGAGGTATAGTCAATAGAAGTCATGGGGCTGGAGGGAGGGTAACCAGGACTGCAACAGTGAATTAACTCGAACATCTAAATTTATGGTAAGTGTACACAACTGTACTATGTTCTTCATGTTTCACTGTTGCAGTCATCACATTTGGTTAGATTCCCAAAGCTAAGGATGGGAGGAGGCAATTAGACAGCATTAGGACCAGCTATAAGGCCCTGCAAGACAGCAGTGGCAAAGCCAGCTCTGGATTTAGAAAAAATTGGCAAGTGGTAATGCTTGGTAAAGGTATGCACAGAACTCCAAGTAGCAGCTTCTAGGATGTCCCTGGTAGGAACACCTCTTAGAAAGGCTGCAGAGGTAGATGCAGCCTTGGTTGAATGTGGTCTTATTCCCTGTGGGGTAGGATTTCCATGGTGCTTATAGCAGAAATGAATACAATAGCCTATCCACTTAGAAATGGTTTGCTTTGAAATGGCCTTCCCCTCTGCCCCTGCAGCAAATGCAACCAGCAGCTATTCAGATTTCCTGAGAAGCTTAGTCCTGTCCAAGTAAAATCTAAGTTGTCTGTGCACGTCCAAGGAGTGCAGTATTCATTCCCCTTTGTTCTGTGGATTGGAAAAGAAGGTTGGCAAATGAATAGACTGATTAAGGGCCAAACAGGATACCACCTTGAGCATAAATGAGGGATTGGTCCCGAGGGGACACCCTGTCCGCATGAAACATGATGAAAGGCTCCACTGCCATGAGGGCCTGTAATTCAGACACCCTTCTTGCTAAAGTGATAGCTAGAAGGAAGGCTGTTTTCCAAGAAAGGAATTTCAACTCTGCATTTGCAGCTGGCTCAAAGGGAGGTAGAGTGAGCCTTACCAATACAAAGTCAAGGTCCCAGGCTGGAGTAGGGGCTCTCCTGGGTGGTCTTAAGTTTTTGGCCCCTCTGAGGAATTACTTCAGCAGTGGATGAGAGAAGAGGGGTCGTTCTGTATTGTAATGTGCTGAAATGGCTGAGGCATGGATTTTGATGGAAGAAAAGGAAAGGCCCTTGTGAAGCATCTCAGTTAAGTATTCAAGAATACGAGGTAAATTGGGCACTGCTGTGCCCATCCCCTGAGTTTGGCTCCAGGAACAGAATCTTTTCCATTTTTCAGCATAGAATTTTCTAGTACTAGGCCTCCTTGCCTCCAGAATGACATCCATCACTTGCTTACTGAGGGATGGTAACGGAGAGATCAGGTAATTAGCCAGGCTGCAAGGTTCAGGGTTTTTAGCTGTGGGTGCAGAATCTGGCCCTCCTGCTGAGACAGCAGGGCGGGGGTCTGAGGCAGATGCCATGGTGCCAGCAGTGACACACTGCACAAGAGTGGGTACCAGTGTTGTCGTGGCCAGTCTGATGCAATCAGTATTGTCCTTGGTTTGTCCTGTTCGATCTTTAGTAGCACTTTGGAGAGGAGATGCAGAGGGGGAAAGGCATAAACTGATAGGTTTTTCCAGGTGAAAGACAGGGCATCCACTTTCCAAGCTTGTTTGTGGGGAGTCCTTGTGCAGAATTTGTCTAATTGGTAGTTCTGAGGGGAGGCAAACAGGTCTATCGCTGGCTCCCCCATTTGTTTCTCAACATGTTGAATATCTTTGGTTCCAGTTTCCACTCGTGTGGGTCCATGAGATTTCTGCTTAGGTCATCTGCCAGTGTATTTAGCTTTCCTGGCAGGAATTGAGCCTGTAGTTCCACTTGGTAGCCCAAGGCTGTGTTCCACAGAGCCATGGCTAGTCTGCAGAGAGGGTATGAGTGGGTTCCCCCCGCTTGTTTATGTACCACATAACAGTGGTGTTGTCCGTCTTTACCAATAATTGTCCTGGAAGAATGTGGTCCTTGAAGGCTGTCAGACCATTCTGTACAGCTAACATTTCTTTTTGATTGATATGCAGGTGCATTTGACCTGAATGCACTGCCCTGCCAAGTGAGCCCCCCACGCATATTCTGATGAATCTGTTAGGCTTTGGGCGGCAGGGGGTAGAGTGAATCGTAGTCCCTTGTTTTGGTGGCAGGCCTCTGCCCACCAAAGAAACTCTATGTTTAGACAAGGTATGACAGGAATCATTGATTCTAGATCCTGAGAATGTTGACACCATACGCATTTTAGATACCATTGTAGTTTCCTCACATGCAGTCTTGCATATGGAATTAGTAGAATGCAAGATGCCATGAACCCCAGAACTTGCAGTATTTTCCTTGCAGATAGGTGGGTCTTTGTGGCCAGTAGTTTGAAGTAGGCTGTCAAATGAACTTGTTTCTCTGGCATGAGGTAGGCCATCTGGGCAGTTGTATTCAAGCTTGCTCCCAGGAATACAATTTGTTGGCATGGTACAAGATGTGACTTCTTTTCGTTTATGGTGTACCCCAGACAGGTTAGCAATTTCTTTACAAATGCCAGATGATTTAATAGTATGTCCTGGCTTTCTGCCTGAATTAGACAATCGTCCAGGTATGGGTATATTAGAATATGTCTTTGCCTGCAAAATGCAATGACTGGAGCTAGGCACTTTGTGAATAGCCTGAGCACAGTAGATAAGCCAAAGGGCAGTGCAGAGAACTGATAGTGCATTAGCCTGCTTTGAAGCATAGGCATCTTCTGCAAGATTCCCTTATTGGGATGTGCAGGTAGGCTTCCTTTAAATCCAGTGTTGCCAACCAGGCATTTTTGCCTAGCATGGGAAGCCGCTGATGAAGAGTTAGCATCTTGAATTTTGGGATTACTAAAAATGTGTTTAGGATAGACAGGCCCAGAACAGGACGTCAGGAATTGTCTTTTCTGGGTACCAGAAAAATTCTTGAGTAGAAACCTTGTCCCCATTCTTTTTCTGGGACAGGTTGAATAGCCCTGATGCTTAAAAGAGAGAGAACTTGCTTTTGAGCCTCTGCCCACTGATTTGGGGGTAGGTCTGGCCAACCGTTTGGGGTTGGTAAGGAGTGGAAGTGGAATCTGTATCCTTGGGAAACTATATTTAGAACCCATTTGTCCTGGGTAATGAGTTCCCAATTTTTTGCATGCAGGGCGATCTTTCCCCCTAAAGGAACAGTCAGTTGAGCAGGGCTTGAAAGGTTTAAAGTTAAGTCACTGAAACAGTTTACCATAGGGAGGAGTCTTACTACTCCCTGCTTTGGAAGTGGGAGCCCCCCACTGCTTAGGCCTGTGAGTACCTTGGGACTGAAGCCTGGGTGTTCTGCTGGTTCTGGGTTTGGACTGAGGTCTGGAAGAGGCAGGAAAGGACCAATTCTTAGAGGGCCAATGTCTATTAAATCTGGGAGGCTGTACTTGCAGGAAATCTTTAACAGTTTGTATAGATTTAGCTTTTTCCTCCATCATTTTAAATACTTCTTCTGCTTTGTTGCCATTGGTTTAAGGGAGCATCCAGTAATTTAGCTTTAACATGATCTGGCAAAGATTGCTCCTTAAGCCAAGCATGCCTTCGAAGTACAGACCCAGTGACAGCAGCCCTGCAAGATGCCTCTAATGAATCAAAACCACAATGCAAAGTATGTTTTCCCACTTGATCAGCAGAATGCATTAAATCCTGTAATTCTTTATTTTCAGCACAGTCAGGAATCAACATCATTTTCTGTTTAAGCAATACAATATTATGCTGCTGATATTTCAACATATGAAACTGGCAGTTTAAGGCCCTAATGGCTAAAGTTGCAGGTGTACATGTTCTTACCCCATCTATCCAGTGCCCTGGAATCTCTATCAGAGGGGGTAGGGTTTTGGCAGTAGTGGCCTTAATACCTTTGGTTCCCTGTGAAATGGTCTCAGGATCCGCAGTATGATTTTTAAAGAGGAACTTGTAAGAGTCAGGTACCCTGTAATAACTATCAGGTTTTCTGGGAGCAGGAGGTAAAGTATCAGGGGCCAAGCTAGATTCCGAGAAGGCATCATCTACAATGTCCAGTACAGGAGGGATAGCTAAAGGTCTGTGTTGAGGCAGGAGTAAGAATTCCCTAAGCCTCTTTTTGGAGTCAGAGTAATCCTGGCTTTCCCAACGGAAATGCTCCCTAAGAGTATGCATGGTTTCACCAAAAGAGAAATCCTCTGGGGGGGAAGCAGAGGGAATGGAGTGCTCTGCATCAGAATCCTCATAGGTAGATAAGGACAAATCCTGTTCATCAGAAAAAACAGAAATTTCAGAATCCTGATCAGAAGGAAAATCAGTCCTAGGTCTCTTAGAGGGAAAAGGGTGGCATCCCCTGATTAGAGTAATAAGGTCTTCAGCCATTCTTATCATTTGTTTTTTAGGCATAGGGGCCTGACCATGCAGTCTGGGCATTGGTTTTCTGGGCATGGATCGTGTTTTAGGCCTTGAAGAAGAAGATGGCGTTGGTTTAATATGCAAGTCAGTAGGCCTGAATACACCCTCAGAACCCATCCATCCAGACCCATCCAAGGTAGAGACATCCGCAGGTTCCACAGTTGAAGAAGCATCTCGCGGCATACCTGACTCCAAAAGGGTCTCAGTAGAGGCCTGCAAATCTAAAGTAGTGGGTATCAGGGGCTGCGAAAGTGCCTCACTGAGTACCGGCGAACTGGCGACTAGCTTAGGAGAAGCATCATCGGCAGCTTTGGACCTATGCGGTCTGTCTCTGTCTTTATCTTTGTGTTTTTTCGGAATGTCGGTAGTCGGGTGGCTTACTGAAGCCATTTCTGGATAATTGAACAGAGTACCAAAATACTTAGATGCGAAAATGAACTGACAGACGAATAGTATGAGGTTTGAATAAGGCACAAAACTGACAGCGAGGTACGTCGTGGTCTGGGCCTAAGCAAGGAATGCAGTATGAATGAAAATCTTTATGAGGTATTTGCTTTCCACAAGAAATACAGTTGTTAACTTTTACTGACATAGGTTTAGAGCAAGAAAAAGGTTCCCCAACGGGGTACTTAGCTTGGTTGAAGACTGGATCTGAAACTCGAAAACGAAAATTTCAGGAGTCGGACGACCGGTACTTGCGAACTGCTTCTGCTTCGGGCACCGCACAGCAAGAAAGACTGCTGTAATGGCGTCGGCTGCATGGTTTATACCCCTGACTACCTGACATTATGGAAGATGAGACAGCAACCAACGCAGGACCAAAGACTTTGATAATCAGGCCGACTGACTGCTACCTGCAAGCAGATAACCCAAATGTGATGACTGCAACAGTGTAACACGAAGAACATCTTTATACATTCTATCCACCTTTTTACGGGCAGCAGGCTGGCTATCATGTAAAATAGAGGCAAAGACACACATACCCTCCAATGCTGACAGAACTTGAGGGAATGGTGAAGAAAAGAACTTGAGGGAATGATGAAAGTTCAGGTAATTGCTTGTGGAACAGCTAATAACGCATGGACCACTTGGCGTGCTACAAAACCCCCACTTGACCAACTCAGATATCGACAGCTAAGAAATGATACTAAAAAATCTATTATCTTAGATAAAAAAAAAAAAAAACTACTACTGCCATCTGCAACAGAAACACCATAACAACCCCCAAAAGTTCTGGGCTGGAATAAACAAGCTTCTTCACACTGGCCAACCCCCAACCCCCACCCCCCACCCCAACCTCTTTCAGTTGCCAATCTCAAACCTCCAGAGGACATTGCTAATACCTTCAAAAGCTTATTCATATAAACTATCCAGTCTCTAGCCAACCAACTCACTCCCACCAGCTCTAACCTAAGTGCTATCATATCAAGTACTCAACCATGCTTTAGTTTTCAACCTGTTCCTAGTCCCCAAATCTGAGCCCTAGTTAAGAAACTAAAACCTACCACTCTAGCCTCTGACCTACTCCCTGCAGAGTATTTGCAAAAAGCCACTGACGCCATAGCACACCCTGTCTCTATCTTGATCAACATAAGTATTTCTGAAGGTACCATCCACTCGAACTGGAAAATATCCTATATTATACCGCTCCATAAAGCAGGTAGCTCCAAAGAACTGTCAAACTTCCGACCAATAGCCATTCTGTCGACACTCGCTAAAATTATGGAGAAATGTGTACATAAACAACCTATGCCCCACCTTATTAAAATCAAATTGTTGGCTGACTCCCAACATAGCTTCAGGCCATACCACAGTACCACCTCAGCTCTCCTATCGTTCTCTGACGTCATTAACCACAGTCGTAATAATCACAAACTTTCCTCAGCACTTTCTTGATCTATCCAAGGCCTTCGATATGGTTAACCATCAACTACTCCTCCAGTCCTTGAAGGCCATCTCCTTAGATTCCCACTCTCTGCAATGGTTTCAGTCCTACCTCTCTGGTAGACAACAGGCAAGTCCTATGGCAAGACAAGCTATCCGTACAGCTACCCATCACCCTAGGAGTCCCCCAAGGCTCTATATTAGTCCCCTTCTCTTCTCCATCTTTATTAATCACCTCCACTCAGTCATCCCAAATGCCACATGCATTCAATATGCAGATGATTCCACTTTGATATGCTCGGCCTCCTCTCCATCTGAACTAATGACACTAACCCAAAACACTTCCAACACTGTTGAAAATTGGCTCACTAATCAACTACTGTTAAATCCTAACAAAACTAAGCTGCTTCTTTTCTCCTCCACCCACAGGTCCTCCCCTCCATTCTTTACCATAAACTCTAAAACCCCTCCATTCTTTACCATAAACTCTAAAAATCACACCATTATCTCTCCTGAAGTCCACAACAAGCTCCTGTGAGTTATTATAAACAATAACCTCAAATTTGATATTCATATCAATCAGACCATCAAAATCATTAATAAAAAAACTTGGCTCCCTTTATAAAATCAAACCTTTCCTTATGCCTCATGCTAGAACTGCCATTGCCCGATCTCATTTACTCTCTACCCTTCTTTATACCTCCCCTCTAGTCACAAACCTGAACAAAACTGATCTAAATAAATTACCCTGCTGTTATAACCTCATTGCTAGGTTTGCTACTGGCATGGCATGTAGGACACATCACTGTCATAATCTAAATACTTCAGGCTGGCTTGAACTGCCTACTCTACTGCAGTTCAACCAGCTCATAGTACCACACAAAGTCTTCAACCAACCAGATAACACACCTGCACTTAAAAACATTATCCGCCCCCATTATACCCACAGGCCTCTACTCTCATATAATAGACTACTGGTACTAACATTCAAATCCAACAACTTGGTAGGGGATGCTCTGTTTGCCAACTATGCTGCCAAAACTTGGAACTTACTTCCTGCCCACATTACCCAAGAATCCTCACTACCCCTAGTCAGGAAAAGTCTCAAAAAATATTTTAAATTACACTGGCTATGTCCTTGCTCTACTCCTGACTAGCACCATCACTATACTCTTCGTAAGACATCTCAATGGAATTTATCTAAGTATGCTTTAATACATATGAATGTAAGTACGCTATATTACAGATGAATTGCTGTCATAAATTGCTTGATCTGTCAATCTATGTAAAATATGTTTGTACTACATTCACTTTTTTTGTGTTGCTATGTGGAGCTTTTTTCCTCGGGCCTCTGCTGAAAATGGACATGTATCCAGTCGGACTATCCCGGTCAACAAATGTAAAATAAATAACATTTTCCGAGGGACTGAAAAATCTCAGTGTACTCGCAATGAAAACACTAGCACATTCTGGAAATAGTCTCAAAGGGAGATAAAATCCAAAGAGGGAATCAGAAAAGTACAGTTGTGTACACTTGCCATAAATGTAGATGTTCGAGTGTATTCACTCTTATCTGGAGGGGGATGGGTACCCCTGATCAAGGTAATAAGGTCTTCAGCCATTTTGATCATCTGTTTTTTAGGCATAGAGGCCTGTGCACGTGGCTCAGGCGTCGTTTTTTTAGTTTTAGAAGGTGTCTTTGCCTTTGGTTTTGCAGCTTTCGTCTGTTTGATATAAAAATTTTGAGGTCTGAATACACCCTCAGAAGCCGGTGCCTGCTCAGCGGCTCTGGACCCATCCGAGGGGGATACATCCGTCAGTCCAATACCTTGAGTATCTTATGGCATGCCGGACACCACATGGGTGTCGGTAGAGGCCTGCGACTCGAAGGTAGCGGGTATTAGGGGCTGCGAAAGCACCTCAATGAGTACCGGCGAACCAGCGACTGGCTTAGGAGAAGCTTCGTTGTCGATTTTGGAACTAAACTGCCTTTCTCTGTCCTTTTCTTTGCGTTTTATGTACTCCAGTAGTCGGATTGCTATCAGACGACATTTCTGGGTAGTTAAATCTGTTTCCAAAATACTTGGATGCAAAAATATACCGACGCTTAATAGTGCGTTGGTTAAATCTAGCACAAAACCGGCAGCCAGGCACGTTGTGATCAGGGCCTAGGCAAGGAATACAGTATAAATGGAAATCCTTATGAGGTATTTGCTTCCCACAAGTAATACAATTATTAACTTTTTCTGACATCGGTAAAAAGCAAAAAAAGTTTCCCCAATGGGGTACTTAGCTTTAGTGAGGACTTCGGTTCTGAAACTCGAACTCGAATATTTCAGTAGTTGGCCGACCGGCACTTGCGAAATGCTTCTGCTTCCGGCACCTCGCGGCAAGAAAGACTAAAGAAAATGGCGTCGGCTGCATGTTTTATATCCCTGACGACCTGACGTCATGGAAGAGAAGACAGCAACTGATGCAGGACCCAAGACTTTAGAATTCAGGCCGACTGAGGGCAACCTGCCAGCAGATTACCCAAATGTAATGACTGCAACAGTGAAACACAAAGAACATCTGAGCTGTCCTTTGAGTCTGAAGCAGAAAGCTGAGGATAAAACCTGTATCTGTCCCTTCCTCTTCCTGTTTAGATTCAGAATCTTGACTCTATTCAGGAAAAGAGGTTTACTTCTTACTTTTACCAGAAAGCAAATAAATAAGAAGGATCAAAACCCTGAAAAAAACCTTGAGTCAGACCCAGGGAACCACCCCTGTCTAAGGAAATTTGAGGAGGAGTACATACATGTTTTGTTTCCTTCTTTTTGACATAAAAAAAGAGGCCAACAATGTTAAACATGGCAGCAGTAGCTTCCCCTAGGATTAGCACAACATTCGGACAAAACAAGGAAGCCTTCCATGTTCCTTCTCCCAGGACCAACAAGAATGGCTCTCCTTTGCCCACTGAAGGGATCCCACCTGTAGAGGACATGGATAACCCCATGTTCATAGTGACTATATGTGTTTCATCAGAGGGATCCAGGGTAATAGATGAATGTTCTGTTTTTTTTCTCCTTTTGTTGATTTTTTTTTTTGTGATAAATGAATGTTTTTAAAGACTGATTACTCATAATCAGTTGTGAGATCTGACTGGCAGCTTAACATTATATAAGGAGTATACAAACATAGATTTGTTCATCACTGATGAAGTCAGGTTTAATATAAAGATGAAAATACTACGTGTTCTGTGTTTTGAAATATTAAACTTTACAAACTGAAGCCCGGAATCCATTACGTTTCGGTTTTATTTTTTTAAAAGATGAGTGGTCTGAAGTACGACAAATGGCCACAGCAGCACCTCCCACCCACAGCTGAGGCAAACTGCTAGCCTGTTGTGGTGGCAAAGGCTGTTTGCTTAACTTCTTCTTTTTGAGAATGGAAGAAGAACCCAACTTGGGACTATCTTTCTTCCATGGTCAAGCCAAAAATGATGATCTTTCCCAAGGAATACAAGCAGCAAAAGTTGGTAAAAATTTTAAGTCTTTAAAAATCACTTTTTTCACAGAAAAACATACCAAAAAGCACTTTAAAACAGTTGCCACCTCAAAAAGTAAAATAAATATAATTTCTCCACAGAAGAAATATTTTTAAATGTTGTTGTGTCTTTCGGCTTTTCCCGGTTAGGGGTTGCCACAGCGGAACTCCGGTCCACTAATGATTGGCAGTAGATTTTTACATGCCAAGTTGCCAGCTCTGATGCACAACCTTCAACGAAGGTATGCCCATTCACACGTCTCCACACAGAAGACGCTCTTGCTCAGAATCGAACAGGACAACGTCTTACTGTGAGGCGACAACGCTACCGCTGCACCACCACCACAGTAGAAGAAATATTTTTAAATACTTGAAATAAATTTTAAAGGGACAAGAAAAAATAATGCTCTCACTTAACAGTCCAATAAAAAAGAGTGCTCTCATTTAAAAGTCCAATACAGTCTTGTGACAGTCTGTTAAAACACAAACTCCTACTGAAGATGAAAATATTACTAATCAACAACAACTGACTAGAATTTTTTTTTCCCAAAGGGAACTTATCTGCCCTGCAAAAGAACAGCACAAGCTGATTGCTGATCCTAAAAAGCCTTGGACGAGCATACTTTTCAGCGGCAGTAAAGCTTTGAAGGGCATAACACCCAAACCTGTCTTTTAGTCAGCTCAGCTCAAGCTGCCTGACAGTTTGAGTGCGTGGAAGGTGCTTGCAGCTTTGGAAGCTGGATTTCTGTTATATCCTTGGCAGAATATAAACTGTACAGCTAAGGCTACTGAAGCAGTGATCAATATGATGAACATCATCTTATATATACCCCAAGGGCCCTGTATTCATTCACTTTCTATGCAACCTGATTTCCCAAAACAAACTGTTGTTCAGGTATGAAATAAAAAAAATACATAAACACCACTCTTAGATGGATTGATATTAAGGTCCATTTTATTTAACCATTCAAATAATTTGGACACATATGAAATGAAAGCAAAATAATCTGATAATTAAGAAAACCTGCTCCAATTTTTAATGCAGCAGCATATTTCGACAGTGAAATAAGATGGTAAACAGGTGTTATTAATAGGCAAAAATTAAAATACAAACTTGAGTGGTATAGGGTCTACAACAGACTCCTGTAGAAAAATAGTAGCAATTACTAACCATTGAAATGAAGAAGCAGGAGAAGAAGAATGGAAGGAATCATTCCTAAGCTAAACCGTGGTATTCATCTTACTGGCCTGTGCCATTGTAATTTTACAATGTTCTCATGATGTGTGAGGAGAAGATCCCATAGATGCTGAGGTTATCTTTCACTGTACATGGCATTGGTAAGGCCAAAGCTAGAGTAATATGTACAGTTCTGGGAGCCAAACAAACAAATGGGAAATAAAGCTGGTGGAAAACATGCAGTGTAGAGCTACCAAAATAATAAAAAGGGTTGGAGCGGTTGAGGATTTAGAAAACTGGACATACGTACATTATGAAAAGCAACAAGAGGATATCAGAGCAGTGGGGAGCAAGCTGGAGATGTAGTGTTAGAGAAAAAAAAAAGACAGGAAAGGAAGAGAATTTGGTTGGGCAGCTTAAAACAAGATTTTTCCAAATCAGACTTGAGAAGAAAGAACTGCAAAGAGAAAGTGTTAGAGGCCCAGAAAATGCAGCAAAGGAATGACTGCATAAACCTCTCAACCTGTTTTATCAAGAAATCTGGACAAAGCCTAAAACAATGGGGGGAGCAAAGGATGAAATATGGTCATGTTTTAAATGTTGCTCTTATAAACTTAGAAAGTAAACGGAACAATGGGTTTTACATTAGTATGCAATTTCTGAAGGATATGAAATCAAATTCGAATGCAATGACTTCAGTCCTCAATGATCGTCCTGAAAACCAAAAGTTTTATAAGAGACAGACGAAAAATATGAGGAAAAATCTGGACATTCTGTGAAAATCTGGACAGTTGAGAAGTATGCATGCAATGTGGCAGTGTCAGGACCAGTTACAATACTCTGTATGAAATCTCTTCCTCCACATATGCAAACACCTATCTCGTATTGTAATTCAGCCCATTTAAAACATTTGACTGCTAGTGACAATTACAAGAAACAAGATGCAATAAAAGCACCATATCTTTATCCTACATTTAAGAGACTCTCCCATCCACTGACTTCACTTGACATCATCTTAATACCTCACCTTGGTCCTTAAGCCCAAACAGCTGCTTCTCTTCCATTTTCTAGACACTTCAACCACTTCTCCTTCCTACCTACTTTCTTTCCCCCTGCATCCCATGCTCCTTTTTCAAAGATGATTTCATTTATTTATTTTTGCTTTCCTATTTTCTGAGCGCATATCTACAACATTCAGTCCTACCCTGTTTCTCATGTGAGTACTATTCATTCAACTGATTTAGCTCAAGATTTATGAACTTTTTCTGCTCTTTATTGTTCTTTGGTTAAAAATGACATCACTGTGTCTCAACATTAAAATATATTACACATACATGATCTGAAATGTCTACTTTTCTGTGCAACTGACTTAGGATACTGTATGCTTTGTGGAAATCTATGTCTTATATAAATAAATATATATATATATATATATGTGTGTGTGTGTGTGTGTGTGTGTGTGTGTGTGTGTGTGTATACACACATACATATATATATATATATATATATATATATATATATATATATATATATATATATATATATATATATATATATATATATATATATATATATATATATATATACATATATATATATATATATATATATATATGTATATATAGGTTCACTTTATAACATCGAAATACTGAAATGTCGAATTTCAGTATCTTGAAGCTATAAAGTCGAATGTTAAAAATAGCAAACGTTCATAATCGCAAATTTGACGTATGTCGAAAATATGTCAAATTCGCAGTTATGAAGTTGCGCTATGTAATGTCCGGGTTTGTGTTTTGTTGGTGCGCGGTGCCGTGTTTGGATGTAGGTGTTATGTCAGGTAAGTGAGTGTTTTGTAAGGGTTTTGAGTGGGAGTTAGAGTGTGTGTGAGGGATTGGAGAATGTGCGTATGTGAGTGAGCTTTTGTGTTGTGTTTGTGCGATCTCGGAGTTAGTATATATAAGTAGGGGGGGTGTGGGGGGCGTGTGTGTGTGTGTGTGTGTGAGTTGTGTATGTGTGTTGTTTTTTTGTTTATGTTGTGATGTGGGTGTTGTGTTGGATGTTTAGTGTAGTGTGTGCGGTGTTTTCAGTTATGTGGTTTCGCGGTTTTTGTTTGTCGGTTTTATAGTCTCGAGATACTGAAATTCGATATTTCAGCATTTCGAGGTTATAAAGTGAATCCATATATATATATATATATATATATATATATATATATATATATATATATATATATATATATATATATATATATATATAAAGAGATTAAACAGAGGATCATGTTTGGTTCTCAAATCACAAATGGCTTGTTATGTGTTCGAGACATGGATGCCAAGAAACTCTTGAGGCAAATCATGATATCCATGCCAAGAACACATAACAAGCCAGTTATGATCGGGGACCTGATCGCAATTCTTTCTAGTGCATGGAGCTTTATCAGCTTCATGTACTACTACTAGTTACAGAAGGAAAAAATGTGCTAAATATTTTGCTGGCTTTCAAAGCCATAAAGCACTTGGTTTATTACTATGGAGACACAGGAACAGATTACTGACACTGACAACAGGCAGAAAAAAAATCTGTTTTCAATTCTGCTACTGTTGTTTGCTAGTCAGTATTGACACAGGTTTAACAGCCTAGCATGATACCTGATCTTAATAAACTGAAGCAGGGGTGCTTAACAATTATTAAGATTGGGTCTTACACTATAGAAGCCCTTAATTGTTTTTTCTTCTGATATTAGAGTGGAATCATTATAGTCCATGCACATGTGTGAGCAAACACACACACGTGTGTGTGTGTGTGTGTGTGTGTGTGTGTGTGTGTGTGTGTGTGTGTGTGTGTGTGTATGACTAAACATACATATACGTACATATGTGTGTGTACATCTGTAACAGTTAAGAAAACATTCAAATATTTTTTCAAAGCATGGCATTAGTAACGTTTTAAGGCTGAAAACGTCTGTAAAAATGAGACACTTCAAATTAGATTGTCTACCTGGAACACTACAACTTTCCCATCATCTGCTTGCAGGTAGAAAGTCCAGGTGGAAGAGATGAAACTTTGAGCAGAGCTGACAATATCACTGCAGAAACTGGAGACTAGATCTAGCACAGAGAAAGGCTGTGGCTTAGGCATCAATGTCTGCAACTAAGAAAGAAAAAATACATACATTAGCATTAACCACAGTGGACCTACTCAAGTCATCAAGTTACTCAGCAAAGCAAGTCTTTTTATACCTTGCCCATCCAAAGAAGTCATATGAATAAAGAAATGAGGGAAAGTGTTTCAGTACTGGAATACAAGGTGCATTTATGTAGAAAAGTCCCTAAACTTACTAATCTGAAAAACTTTTTACACATCTAAGAGACTTTGAGAGCAGTGGAAGCAAAGCAGCTCCTTGTTAAAGTACTAAAGAATGATTCTAGCTAATCGGCTAATTAATAGTTTGGACCCTCAGCACATATGCAGTCCCACAATTAAAAGTGGTGACCCCAATGCATTTGTAGTATGGCTACACAATGGCAAGTGCCTCTCATCAGTTTCAAAGAATCTCACTTAGTATGTTCTTTATTTCTTCCTCTACATACTGCCACTAACTGTGGCAGTGGTAATCACACCCGTACCTCTCAAATGTCCCAGATTTTCACAAGTGTCCCTGTTTCAGTCCTAAAATTGCATACTCAACCTAGTAAAATGTTTGGTTTTGGGATAAAATGGGAAAGACGACTGCCACTGAACAAAGACAGACTCTGCAGCCTCACATTTCTCACTGTTAAGATACATAGTAATAAAAATTATTCGATTTTGTCACATTTCTAAATGAAGGATAGCAATATAAGTGCCCTTGACTTTTATGTTTCTAATTACTTTCAGCTTTAACCTGCTTCATGTAGTGAAAGACTGACAGCTATAATTATACACAGCTCTGCTCATGAACACACAAGTTAGTATTACTTGCCATTAAGGCTTTTCACAGTTTAGTCTATAAATCTCAAGAACAGTTCTATTTTTTTTCACATTACTGCCATCAGTTTCTGGTTCTGAATTTCAAAACATCCTGACTAATTGTCTCAGTGGGTGCAGAGGCAGGGTGCTGACTCACATCAGTCACCAAACTCTGAATAGCATTCTGGAATCTAAAGGGTCAAAAGAATGGGTACAGGAATGTAGCCTGCTTGCTTCTATACTGGGGTGTAGGGGAAGGTGTTAGCCCAAAGGGGCATTTGAGCCTGAGGACACCCCTTAGCTTAGTGGGCTGGGTGGTGGAACAATGGAACCAGAGATCATGCAGGACAAATTGTGCTTGTAGAATCAGGTGCTGGATTCTCCACATATCTCACAATATACCATTCCTGGAGTGTAAACACCACAGGGATGCTCAGGAGATGGCAATTAAAAGATAAAAAAGAAATTCCCTTCCCCAGCGTAAGAAACTGATCAGACTGTCACTGGCAGGGTGGCTAATGGAGCAGTTCAAATAAGAAATCAAACAGGAATGAAGAAAACAAAACCTTAAAATCTGAGGTAAACTAAACATTCTTTAATCTTCACTCCCAATATAAAATTCAAAGTACATTGATATCTTCCCCCATATTCTGTTTTTACTCAAGGATAACTATATTTAATTAATTAACCCTTTCTGGAATTCTGTTCATTACTTTCACTTACATTACTCTATATATTTTAGCACATCTTTGACTACATTTTATTGTTTTTCGGTTCTCATTCATATTTGCCATAAACACGTTTCCTCCCTGGAGATGCAAGCAGCAACCAGAACGAAATGGAATAAAGACACCAAGATACTTCCACTAGCAGCAGATGCAACAGATCTAATAACTTTTCAAACGTACTTAATCATGCTGACATATAACTCCATATTAACTACATAAGGAGGCAATTTGGGGCTACTGAGGGTGCTGAGAAGAGTATTCTTAACTCTGAAGTAATAATAAATTCATGAACTCTAATAGCACTCCGGCAAAAGAAAGGGATCCAGTTCTGTGACACTAATAGAATAAATCATTTGGAGAAATTAAAAAGAAAAAAAAAAAAAAAAAAAAAAAAAAAAAAAAAAGAGAGAGAGATGATTATGCTTTCATTTGTACGATGTCTCTGTATAACCTTTATCAAGTCATCACTGGAAATTGCCCAGTATGAATCATTTCATGGATTTAATTAGCAAATAAATATAAAAAGAAAGTACAGTTGTGTACACTTACCATAAATGTAGATGTTCGAGTGTATTCACTGTTGCAGTCATTACATTTGGGTTATCCTGCTGGCAGGTTGCCCTCAGTCAGCCTGAATTCCAAAGTCTTGGGTCCTGCATCGGTTGCTGTCGCCTCTTCCCTGACGTCAGGTCGTCAGGGGTATAAAGATGCAGCCGACGCCATTTTACTCAGTTTTTCTTGCCCCAGATGTCAGGTGCCCCCAAAAGGGTAGGATAAAATTATGTAAGTAAAACATACATGCACCAAAATAAGCTTTACCTTCATCTATAAGCAAATACACCATCTAGGTTGTATAGATTAGAGAAGTAAAGAAAAGTTCCAGCAAAAATAAGGGGGGTGGCGGGTGGGTAACCTGGACTGCAACAGTGAATACACTCGAACATCTACATTTATGTTAAGTGTACACAACTGTACTATGTTCTTCGTGTTTCTCTGTTGCAGTCATTACATTTGGGTAGAATCCCTAAGTTATGGATGGGAGGTTGGAACTAAATAGCATTAAGAGAGGCTATAAGGTCCTGCAGAACTGCAGTGGCAAAGCCTGCCCTGGACTTAGAGAAGAGAGGCAAATAATGCTTTGTAAATGTATGAACAGAGCTTCAAGTAGCAGCCTCTAAAATGTCTTTGGTTGGTACTCCCCTGAGAAAGGCTGCAGAAGTGGCTGCAGCTCTGGTTGAATGTGGCCTATTGTCCTTAGGCACTGGTTTGCCATGCTGTGAGTAACAGAAATGGATGCAGTGACCTATCCACTTTGAAATAGTCTGCTAGGAGATAGTCTTTCCATGTGATGCTGTGGCATATGCCACTAGTAATTGTTCTGTCTTTCTGAAAACTTTAGTTTTGTCCAAGTAGAATCTACGTTGTCTGTGTACGTCCAAAGAATGCAGAATTTTCTCCCCCTTGTTCTGTGGATTTGGATAAAAAGTTGGCAAATGAATTGTTTGGTTAAGGGTTACACTGGATACCACCTTAGGCATAAATGTAGGGTTTATTCTCAAAGAAACCCTGTCTAGGTAAAAAATGATAAGGGTTCCACAGCCACGAGTGCCTGTAGCTCTGAAACTTGTCTTGCAGAAGTTATTGCTAGGAGCAGAGCTGTTTTCCACTATAAGAACTTTATATCCGCAGTAGCAGCTGACTCAAAAGAAGGTAAGGTGAGTTTTTCCAAGACATAATTGAGGTCCCATGCAGGTACTGGCGTTCTCCTTGGAGATCTTAAGTTTTTGGCTCCTCTGGGGTACTGCCTTAATAAAGGATGAGAGAAGAGTGGTGGCTCTGTATTGTAATGAGCCGAAATGGCAGAAGCATGGATTTTAATTGATGAAAAAGATAGGCCTTTGTCCAGCATCTCAGTTAAGTATTGCAAATTCTGAGGAATATTTGGGACAGCTGTATCAGTTCCCTGAGCTTGGTTCCTAGCGCAACATCTCTTCCATTTCCCAGCATAGGATTTTCTAGTACTAGGCCTTCTGGCTTCTAAAATGACATCCATCACAGCTTTACTGAGAGGTGTGGTTTCTATGGCTACATTATCCGCCATGCTGCCAGGTTTAGGGTCCTGAGTTGGCTGTGCAGAATCTGATTGTTTTGCTGGGACACTAGATGAGGTATTTGAGATAAGGTCCAGGCTGGGCATTGGGACAAGTTCCTTAAGATCGGATACCAGTACTGGCGTGACCAGTCTGGAGCAATCCGAATCATTTTTGGTTTCTCCTGCCTGACTTTTAGGAGTACCTTGGGGAGGAGAGGTAATGGAGGAAAGGCATATACTGATAGGTTCGTCCAGTTGAAAGATAAGGCGTCCACTTTCCAAGCTAGTCTGTGATAAGTCCTCGTGCAGAATCTTTTTAGTTGATTGTTTTGAGGGGAGGCAAATAGATTTATGTCGGGGCGTCCCCATTTCTTTGTTATCATGCTGAAGACTTGTGGATCCAAGTGCCACTCGTAGGGATCCATGAGGTTTCTGCATAGTTAATCTGCCAAAGTATTTTCCTTTCCTGGCAGGAAATGTGCCTGCAGATGAACTTGGTAAGTCAATGCTGTGTCCCATAAAGCCATGGTTAGTCTGCACAGGGGATAAGAATGAGTGCCCCTCTGCCTGTTTATGTACCACATGACCGTGCTGTTGTCTGTCTTTATCAGTAGTTGTCCCGGATGAAGTAAGTCCTTGAAGGCTGTCAGGGCATTTTGAACAGCTAGCATCTCTTTTTGATTGATATGTAGATGCTTTTGGTTTGTGGACCAGGTGCCCTGAATACCTCTTCCTGCCATGTGTGCCCCCACAGGCATAATCTGAAGCATCCGTCGTTAGGCTCTGCCTGGCTGGGGGTAGTGAGAATGGCTGTCCCTTGTTTTGGTGACAAGCCTTTGTCCACCATCAAAACTCCTGTTGCAGGCAGGGAATTAGAGTAATCATTGTTTCCAGACTGTGGCAATGTTGTGTCCAGACACTTTTTAGGTACCACTGAATTTTCCTCATATGCAGTCTTGCATATGGAATTAGTAAGATGCAGGATGCCATGAAGCCCAAAGCCTGCAGAATTTTTCTTGCAGATAACTGGGCCTTTGTTGCCATTTCCTTGAATAGGTAGTCAGTTGCCTTTGTTTGTCTGGAGTGAGATAAGCCATCTGGGCAGTTGTATCTAAGCTTGCACCCAGGAATATCATCTCTTGAGAGGTACTAGTTTTGATTTCTTTTTGTTGACTGTGTACCCTAGGCATGTTAAAAGTCTTATCACAAACGTCAGATGCTGTAACAGAATGTCCTTGTTCTCTGCTTGTATGAGGCAGTCGTTCAAGTAAGGATATATTTGTATTCCTCTTTGTCTTCAGTAAGCAATTACTGGTGCTAGGCACTTTGTGAAGACCCTGGGCGCAATAGATAAGCCAAAGGGCAGTGCAGAGAATTGGTAATGCTTTGAGCCAGCCTTCAATCTGAGGTATCTTCTGCATTACTGTCTGATTGGGACATGCAGGTATGCCTCTTTTAGGTCTAAAGGCACGAGCCAAGCCTTGCTGCCCAACATGGGCAGAAGCTGCTGTAAGGTCAACATCTTGAATTTTGGTATAGCCAGGAAAGTGTTTAGAATAGATAGGTCCAGTATTGGTCTCCATGCTTTGCCCTTTCTGGGTACCAAGAACAGTCTTGAGTAAAATCCTTGTCCCTGCTCTTGCTGTGGCACTTGTTGAATAGCCCTCATGTCCATGAGAGCTGCGACTTGTTTTTGAGCCTCTGCCCATTGATTTTTTGGCAGGTCTGGCCAACCGTTTGCCCTTGGCAGGATATGGAAATGAAACTTGTAGCCTTGAGATACTATGTCTAGAACCCATTTGTCCTGGGTTATAATGTGCCAATTTTGAGAAAAAAGTGCTAGTTTCCCTCTAAGGGTGCTGCCAGAAGATAATTGCTTGGTGCAGGCATGGGGAAGTCATTGGGACTGTTTCCTGTATGACTGTGCTTTGTCTTCTCCACCTTTAGAGGTAAAAGCACTCCACTGCTTAGACCTGTAGGATCCTTGCGACTGTGATCTGCCTCTAGGGTGTCTGGATCTGCCCCCTTGAGGTCGGTCTTAGACTAGAAAGGATCGATTCTTTGTAGTCCAGTCTCTACTAAATCTAGGTGGCTGTACCTGTAAGAAATCCTTGACCGTTTGCATAGATTTAGCTTTGTCCTCCATTTTCTTTAACACCAAACAAGGTATGTTGTAAAGGAGCATCTAATAATTTTGCTTTAACATGGTCAGGCAGATTTTGTTCCTTTAACCAAGCATGCCTCCTAATGACAGAATCCGTAACAGGGGCCCTGCAGGAGGTCTCCGGAGAATCAAACCCACATTGCAAAGTATGCTTTCCAACTTGTTTAGCTGCATGCAATAAATCCTGCATTTCTTTGTTTCCTGCACATTCGGAATTTGCCATCATTTTCTGTTTAAGCAGTGTCATGATATATTGCTGATATTTGAGCATATGAAACTGGCAATTTAAGGTCCTTATTGCCAAAGTAGCAGATGTGTAAATCTTTTTTCCCCATCTATCCAGTGCCCTAGAATCCCTGTCAGAGGGGGTAGGGTTTTTTGCAGTAGAAGCCTTGACCCCTTTTGGACCCTGAGAAATAGTCTCTGGGTCTGCAGTAGGGTATTTGAAAAGGAATTTATGAGAGTCAGGAACCCTGTAGTATCTGTCCGGCTTAACAAGAGCTGGAGGTAGAGAGTCAGGGGTCAGACTAGACTCCGAGAACACATCATCTACAATGTCCAACACACGTGGAATAGCTAGAGGCCTGTGTTGAGGTAGTAAAAGGAAGTCTCTGAGCCTTTTCTCAGACTCTGAAAAATCTTGGCTCTCCTAGTGGAAGTGCTCCCTCATGGTATACAAGGTTTCCCCAAATGAATAGTCCTCTGGAGGAGAAGCTGAAGGAATTGATTCTTCAGCATCAGAATCCTCATAGGGGGAAGAGAATATTCCTGATCAGAAAAAATGGAAACCTGATCTGAAGATTCAAAGTCTGTCTCTTGCCTAGGCCTCTCATCAGGAGTGGGATGGGAACCCTTGATCAAGGTAATTAAGTCTTCGGCCATTTTGAGCATCTGTTTTTTGGGCACGGAGGCCTGTCCTTGTGGCTGGTGAACTTGTTTCTTTGCCTTTAAAGGTGTTTTAGTCTTTGTCTCTGAAGTCGGTTGAATATATAATTGCTTAGGTCTGAATACACCCTCAGAAGCCGATGCCTGCTCAGCGGCTCCAGACCCATCTGAGGGAATAATCTCCGAGGTTCCAATACCTTGAGTTTCCAGCAGCCTGTCCAACTCCACATCGGAGTCAGTAGCTGCCTGCGACTCTAAAGTAGCGGGCATCAGGGGCTGTGAAAGCTCCTCACTGAGAACCGGCAAACAGGTGACTTTCTTAGGTGTCTTTTTCTTTTTCTTTGCAATTTTTGTGAACTCCAGTACTCGGATGGTTATCCAACGACATTGTACAATTAAATCTTCGCCCAAAATAGCTTAATGCAAAATCATACCGACTTTTAATAGTGCACTGGTTAAATCTAGCACAAAACCGACAACTAGCAACGTCGTGGTCAAGGCCTAGGCAAGGAATACAGTAAGAACGAAAGTCCTTATGAGGTATTTACTTCCCACAAGAAATACAATTATTAACTTTTTCTGACATCGGTCTGGAGCAAGAAAAAAGTTCCCCCAATGGGGTACTTAGCTTTTAA